>NW_022725666.1:132665-156930 GCF_011630105.1 Anneissia japonica
ATATAGATAGTGGCCCTACATATTTCCTGTCTCTTATACACATCTAGATGTGTATAAGAGACAGTATATATATATATATATAATAAATCAAGCATACTGTAAACAATGGGCTCACAGCTCATCTCCTACATTCAGTAAGGAATATGGGACTACCTTTACCTTTACTGTAAATAAAGAAAAAATGTATATTTGTTAGTAGGCCTATAAAGCCTTGTTGAAAATACCACAAAAATGGGCAGTGTAATTCAGTGAATTATATTTTATGTGGCATGACCCATGAAACAATAAGCACAGTAAAAAATAATAAAAATAAATAATAATAATATTTAGAATGTGAAAGACATATAAGTAAAATATCCTAGTGTTATCACATAACTATATATTTTATGCTCTGTTGTCAGAAGTTTACTCTTCATGTTATGCTTGCATTGTGATCCCCTCTAAGTCTGTAGTAGTTAGACTAGGCCTAGGTAGTAGGCCTAGTAGTAGTACAGCCTTGCCTTGTGGCAGTGCAAAACAAAACAGTCAAATTTATCAACTAGAGCCTAAGGACTAGCTACAGCAGGTAGCAAAGGAAGCAAACCCTAGCCTAGTTAGGCCCTAATGTTTTTATTAAATTATTGTTTGATGTTAATTTAATTATTTCTTAAATTGAATTTTATTTTCTAGAGTAGCTGAATAACCCAGCATTCTACAGCTTTTATCTACTTACTAAGTTGAATAAGCCTACTGTATAAAAAAGTGAGTATAGGCTATTAATACTTGTACACCAGCCTAGGCCTAGGAAAATGGTGTAGCCTAGACGTATAGGACTCCCATTGACCGAAGCAACGGCTTCCCCTGGCTAGCATAGGCAGCGTGTGTGCAACGAGAGCCTGCCTAGCCTAGTCTTCCATTTTCAAAACATCCACCATTTCCGGTGCTATGCACAAATAAATTAGAAAGATTTACTAGTTCATTGATACCAAATAAGCAGAAAAATTACGTTATCAATTGATTTGCTATATGACATTTCAAAACTTGCTACCTTGTTCAATTACTTGTATAAATCCGAAGTAAATTCCCATAACATTGTAGTATCCTTGGAAAGTTCGCCGTGTTTTCACTTCATGGATTCGAGTATACGCGCCACCTACAGGAAGTGCGCCGCCAATCATTTTAGAACAATAGCTTTCTTTCTTTTTTACGTTTATTGATCAAGCGTGGGAAAATTGGGTTCTCCATGCGATTAGGTTGCAGTATAATAATAATTTAATCTAAATTTTGTAATTTAATCAATTTTAGCGTCATTAGGAGAAACAGCGATGTCACAGTTGTAGTGCTATTGTTAGAGTTATGAGTTCATTATTTATTTGTAGGGCCTATTTATTTTTATAGGCCCTACTGTAATTTTTATTTGGCTTGAGTGTCACCACCGCGGCGATGAATATTGTTTATATTTAGTTCAACGGAATTTATATAGCGCACATATTCATTAACTGCTCAATGCGGTTTTTTGACAACTCTCCCCCTCTCTCTGGGGGAAACCGCGTAATGCACTAGGCCTACTAAGTTCATTCCTGATTAATTCGTTTCCTAACACGTGTACCCATTTACTCTCAGTTGAAAAAGTAACGTCGATGGTCAGGGGCGGTTCCAGAGAAGTCCAAAAGTGGGGCCGAAATTGGGGATGATCGAGATAACACTACCCTTTCATTCTTTCTTTCCTTTTCTTTTACTTTGCAAAAGGGGAGAGGGAGGGAGCGGTGCCGACCCACCCGGCCCCCTCTAAATCCGCCCCTGATAGTGTTTGCCACGTACTTTCTCCATGCATACCCCTGGTCATTTCATTTTGTATGAAATAATTTTGGCTGATCACCTTCTAATGTTGCTATTACGTCCAATTGAGTGTTTAATATTTGACCAGACTTATTTCCCGCAAGATGTTCACAGAAATGCATTTATAGGGCGAATTTACCCTTTTCCGTCATGCCCCACATACTTGGATATCATTGCTAAGGTTTTAACGCATAAACATTTGCGTGTTTTTAGGACATGCCCGTATCCACGTCAATTGATTATTCTGCTCTGATTATCTATAGCATCATTGTCATAATCATGTTCATCTATCACACCAACGTCATCATCATCACCGTATCATTTTGGAGATAATACTGTTTGAATGTGGGAGTCCATGAAAAACAATGGCTAATGATGATTCCATGAAAAGTACCTTCGATTTATTGATGATTCATCAAACACCGCACAATATTTGCACGAAAAACATACATAGGAATGAATTTGAGCTCTACAAGAAACTTAACAAACATAATAAAAACATGCAAATCCAACTCGAGTCAAATTTCGGAATAGCATCAGGTTAATTAACAAACTGAAATGTATAGGCCTATAGTTGTAGTCAAGTTGTAAGCAATTATCGGATTCCACCAAGAACAAATATCACATTATATAGATAGTGGCCCTACATATTACCATTAATATTATTATTCTGCATCTAGAGTTGCATATCCATGTTCTTAACTTAGCAAGCAACCTATGGTGGGGGTGAGGTTGTCTAAACTCCCATCTGTGAAGCATCAAGACGAAACAAGATCAACATTTTAAAACAATTTGACCTTTATTTACGATCTAACAAAATAGCTACTTAAAAGATGACGGAGCTACCCTACCCCCTAAAATCTGATACAATATACGTTTGTACGCATCATCACATCAACTAATTAAAGACTGGCCTATAAACAATTGGTCAATCAATGCTTTCATTGAGCGCAACGGAGAGATACAAAACAAAAAAGAAAGAGCATCGAAAGTTAAGTTTAAGTTTTCGTTATGACTGTACATACCATGCCTAACAATACTGGGATTATAGACAATCAATTTCAAACCAACTTTCATTGTTATTTATTACAAGCCAGATATACATAATTTTAGGCCTAATATTTCCCAGGTCCCTGACCGGAGTGAAGAGGGGGCGAGGTAGGTTCCCATGTCCCAGATGAGATCAAAATGTGCGTGGTCGGGCGTCAGTCGCATAAATGTTTTAGAAGTGGTCCCCAGAAAATATGAACATTTAGGTGTTTCAAATGCTTATTTAATACTGACACCCAACCCAATCGCGCCACTCCTACGGAAGTTGATAATGTCTTGTACTCCCATCAAACTCTAGTTGGTTGCGTCGGACAAAACAAAAACATTATGCAGTACTGACGTTTAAACAGTAGATTAAACAATAGAATGCCTATTCTTTTCAGTATATTCGTGAGGGCGCACTCCAACCCTAACCTTGGCCAATCCTTGTTATATTCAGTAAAATCACGTAAAACATAAACATAATATGTGGTCATGACAGCTAAGTTTATCTTATCTAATATCGATACTATCATCAAAAGGGTGATGGGTCAATATACTGTAGTATTCCGATTAGATGTTAACCACTTTTACTATGATTAAAATGGTACATGTGTTGCTCTTGCATGAATTTACTTCCTTTAACATAAAAACATAAATCAATCAATTAATTAAATAATCAATAGTCAACCAATTAATTAACCGATCGATCAATCAATCAACCAACCGATCAATCAATCCAAGAAGTCAATATAATAACAGTCATAATACAAAGCCAAACCGATTTTGTTCATAAATTAAACATCATGATGAAATTATAAATTATAAAATGTTAAAAAATAAAAAAAAAAAAAACTTAATTTTTAAATTGAATATTTTAACAATTATCAAATTTAACGAAAACCCAGATATTTTGCATATCTTTATTAATTTTACCATATATGGTGGCCTATAATATTACATCATTTTGTTGTCTTGTTTTCAATCACATTCCGGTGGTGGGGGTGGTTGGTTTGCTCCTCCGCTACCGCCTCCTCCAAATTTCTTTGTCATCTTGTCGATGATGGCGCTGACCTTAGGGTTGTCTTTGTACTTGGATATGTTGGCAGAATTTGAGCTGACGTCCTGGAAGGCAGCCATCACCTCTGGATCCTGTTGAAAAACAATCCTTTATGGATTAGTTACAGTAAAGTTATCAGTGGCAGACTGGCTTCCTTACAGTCAGACACTAACTGATGCGTCTCTGAGGTATGTGGTAATTTTTAAAAGAGGAAATGATAAGTACGATAATTAACACTGAACACAAAATGTAACTGTATCCATTATAAATATATGCCTGAAATGCTCAGGAATAGATAGTCTTAATATTTTATAGTGTTGAAATGTGAGTACTTCCTGTTCCCCAGACAGCACCCTTTGTTTAGTTACTGGTCTAGTAAAAATATGAATCCTAGTTTGCCCATAGTGATGGTCATCATACTATTACTGATCGATGTTGTATGCTACTATACAAGTGTACAGTATTGGTGGTTGTGGGTGCAATGTTGCAACTTGCTCACCTTAAATGCTTCCATAATCTCCGGATCTGACAGCAGTTGGTTAATATTTGGCATACCTCCCATACCGGCACCTCCCATACCGGCACCACCTGTACCGGCTCCATCCATACCAGCACCTCCCATACCGGCTCCGCCCATACCGGCTCCTCCCATACCAGCTCCTCCCATGCCAGCTCCTCCCATACCGGCTCCTCCCATACCGGCACCTCCCATACCGGCTCCTCCCATGCCTCCAAAACCAGGGAAACCACCAGGAAAACCTCCAGGAAAGCCACCGCCACCACCCGGGAATCGGCCTCCAGATTCAGCTTCCTGTTGTCGTCTTTCCTGTTCTTCCTGAAAAAAAGCCAATTAAATATTTACTTTAAGAAACAGTGAAGACAAAATAGTATCTTTTTAAATTACACAATATATCAATAAATAATTAATAACAAGCGATAATTATTTAAATAAAAATATCAAAAATCACTGATTATTAATAACTGAGTATGTAATTAATGATATTACTGATTACTACAATGAACAATATATAATTTAATATTTTAAATTAAATAATTAAAAGACTAATTTCTTGTTTATGATAGCCAATCACTAATAATGAAAATAAATTTTAAATAATCAATTAACCAATCATATACCAGGAATTAATATATAAAAATGTGGATACAAAGATTTCATTCACGAAACAATTCAGCAAAGAACTAGACATTTATTTATTACAAAAAGTTTACCTTTCTTGCTTTTTCTTGAGCTTCCTTTGCTTTCTTTACTCGGTCCATCCTCTCTTTCAATTCCTTCTCCTCGCGTTTCCTCTGGTACTTCCTCTTATGTTCAGCAATACGTGTAGTCTACATGAACACAAAAGAGTTTTGAAAGTTTTAGTTGAAATGAATTTTTCTTTCAGATTTTTGTTCCCTATTTTAAATCCCATTGCTGGTTGCCTGTGTTCCAGCTGGAGAGTCGTAATACAAGTAGCAACACCACAGTCACATAACAAATAATTTCTGGTTAAGTATCAAATTCTTATTCAAGAAAGCTAGGTGGTAATATTTTGTTAACAATACAATGACGTCACTAAATGACGTATATATTTATAAATAATATGGTAGAGTCGATTTTGGTTTAAGGTGAACTCGCAAAAAAATAAAGACTAGTTTTGATTTGCCAATGAGAGTACTGAGATTCTGTAAAGATCAATAAAAATTTTGCATCCTTTCTTTCTTACTAAAATATACTAAACCTCCATTCCTAAATATTATTATTATTATTATTATAATTATTATATTATTATTATATTATTGAAATGATACAATCCTCCCAATGAATCAGATGCTATATTCTAGCAAGCTAGGTAGACAAAATAGGGGAATTCCCGGTTTCCGAAATCGCCGGTACCCAAGAAAGGTGGATTTGATGCAAGGGTACACATTCAGCAGAGGCTTTAGGAAGGAAGACACGATGATGGCGAAAATCTCTATTATTATAGTGTTAATACAGTTAGCAAACGCTGGTAATGTTTTCAATATTTCATAATTATTCCATTAATCATGCTTCACCGAGTAGTTTTTGTTCACGAGAACCGGTGAATGTGTTAGGCATCATCGTGCTAGGCTAGGCCACGTATGCGTGACTAGGAAATCATGGCAGCTGGCTAGGAAGCCTGCTCTCTCACCACTGGCAGCCACACAGGGCATAGGTCTAGGTTTGTCTTGACGCTTTCCTCCACATCCGAAGTCATGGTCGTGATAGGATGAAGATAACATTAATCAAACGAAGAATTTCCTTAAGTTCACCACATTTAGTTTTATTTTAGTGAAAAATAATTGTTTATTGAAAATTTGCACACTACTCTTTTTCGTATTATTTTAATATTGTAATATGCAAACAAATATAAAATCATGATTACATCCAGTTGATAAATAAGGGAGTGTAAACAAAAATTAAATAGTTGATTCATTGATGTTTCATATGAATGATGTTTTACTCTACCTGACATGTTATCATACTAAATGCTCAGTACATTCCCACATGCTTGCGAAAAATAATCTTGCAAGTGATTGTGGGTTCGATTCCCACCCAAATCCCTGTCATGATTTTTTCGCAAGCATTTGGGATTGTACTGAGCATTCAGTATAATTTCTCCTGACATAAGGGCACATAGAAAAAATGATTAAATTATTACTCTTTTTAAAAAAAAGTGATCAGGGCAGGTTTTTTTTTTTTTTTTTTTCATCAAAACAATAGAATATTGCTTTTTTTTTTAATTGATGAGGGAGGGACTGTTTTTATTTGGCAAGAGTATTGTAAGTATTGTATATAATATTGTTTTTTAAAGGAAATGTATATTCAGTCATGAAATTGCATTGTTTTTTTAAGCTGTTGAAATAAATGATGCAGCGAAAAAAAAATTGTTTTTATTCTCGCATCAATATTTCCCAAACTTTTGACGCGGGTGGGAGTGATAATCTAACAATTTTTCTTATGTGCCATAATACATCGGAATATCACTAACTTTTAACCTGAACTTTACTCCATGTACTGTACTGTAAATAACTATCAAATAATTCTGATTGTTATTATGAATGGTGTTATATACATTAACTACAGTAAATAGAATTTACTGATTGCAAAAAGGTCTTGAATTTCCAAATCATTGATTAATTGATGTTTGCTGATGACATTTTCAACCTGAAATTTACTTTGATAGTATACTGTAAACAACTGATCAGATAATTTTGATTGTTAGGCAAGACTTTTTATATATCTTGTTGTGTGTGTGTATTACTGATTTTTTTACAGATTGTTAGAGAAAGGCAGAAAACTTTTTCTGAAATTTCCATTTTTTTTCCCGTGGCGATGGGTGTGCTAATTGGCCAAAAATAAAATTTTATTTTTTATTCCAAATAATCAATATTGGCATGCGGTGGGTCTGCGAAACAAGGTATAAAAAAGTCTCGCATATTTTAAATTTTACATGTTATAAATGAATTAAGAATAAAATATAATAAATATTGGTTATTATAATATTTAGTGCATCATGTCATGGACTCTGTACGCTTCACAATATCAACCTGGTAATTTTTATATTAATTTTAATGTATTCATTACCCTTCAGGAACCAGCCAATCACAGCCAAGAAAGGAAGATACTCTACATAAAGAATTCCCAAACACATATAAAGAGTACAGTGGAGCAATGGAGATAATTTAATCTTTTTTTTCTATGTGCCCTTATGTCAGGAGAAATTATACTGAATGCTCAGTACAATCCCAAATGTTTGCGAAAAAATCACAACAGGGATTTGGGTGGGAATCGAACCCACAATCTCCAGATGACAGCCTGGCTTCTTAAACTACTCAACCACAGAAATACGAATTATGTTTTTCCCGACCTATTTCTCCTGAGGCAAATATGCCATTGGAATAACACTGCCCTACCCGCTACTACTTGGGGATCGGTTTCATCAGTAGTAGCAACCAAGCAAAAGTTTCCAAATCAACCTGCCTCTCCATTGCTCCACTGTACTCTTTATATTTGTTTGGGAATTCTTTATGTAGAGTATCTTTAAGGCAGGAATTTTCGCATGAATATTTACCAAACTTTTGACACAGACGGGAGTGATAATCTAACAATTTTGTCTATTGTGCCATAAATACATCGGAATATCATTAATGTTTGTTAACTTTTAACTTGAACTTTACTCCATGTACTGTAAATAATTAATCAGATAACTATGATTGTTATTATGAATGGTGTTACGTACATTGACTACAGTAAATAGAATTTACTGATTGCAAAATGGTCTTGAATTTCCAAATCATTGATTAATTGATGTTTGCTGATGACATTTTCAACCTGAAATTTACTTTGATAGTGTACTGTAAATAACTGATAATTTTGATCGTTAGACAAGAATTTTTTTTGTATTTTGTGCATGTGTATTTTTTACAGATTATTAGGAGAGGGCAGAAAAACTTTTATTTTTGTCTGAAATTTCCATTTTTTTGTGGCGGTGGGTGTGCTAATTGGCCAAAAATAAAATTTAATTTTGGCAATCAATATTGGCAGGCGGCGGGTTTGCGAAACAAGGTATAAAAAAAGTCTTGCCTTATTTTAAATTTTGCATGTTTGTATTCATCCTGTTATTGGCATTTTTGCTGTTAAAATGAATTAAGAATAAAATATAGTGTATTATGTCATGGCCTCGATTTGCTTTACAATATCAACCTGGTCATTTTTATATTATTAATTTTAAAGTATTAATTACCCTTTAGGAACCAGCCAATCACAGCCAAAAAAAGAAGATACTCTACATAAAGAGTTCCCAAACACATATAAAGAGTACAGTGGAGAAATGGAGAGGCAGGTTGCGGAGGTTATGAGCGCCCTCAAGCATATATACCACAAGGATATAAAACCCATAGAAGACCTTTACGAATATCATGATTTTCAGGGAAACTACCATTTAACAGGTAAAACTATTATTATTAATACATTTAAAATAAGTTTATTAATTGTAACAGTTGAAATTATATATGAATATACACATTTACAGGAGCGGAACTCTACAATAAATAGGGAAAGCCAGGGACTCAATGCATTGTACAACAATCATACAGTCTTTAAAGGATCGTCATTAAAAACGATCTGTTCTCTATAATCACAGTGGCGGATTCAAAATAGTCCACATATCAAGCGCCCTGAGCATCTTATGTTAGATGGATATGTGCGCTATATAAAACTACATTTCAGGTACCACTAAATTTTTCAAAATTTAAAAAATATTGAGAAAAAAAGAGAATTCTACTCAAATACTGAGCGCCATTTCCGTCTATCTAGAGGTGCCATAATCATAAATTTTCTTACATCAGCCCAAACCAAGTTGGGTCTGAGGGAGTACAGACCCCCCCCCCCTATCTGTCAAAGCCCCTCTTTGTGCCCCTGTATTTCAAATTCCTGGATCCGCCACTGTAATCATGTTATGCGCAGCGAGTTCTCAGCTTACACCCCAAAGCCATCCTCTCCTGACCACTAGTTCCGCCTCAATCAGACTGACATTTCTATTGCACTTTACCCCTGATGAACACAAAGCTTTCTCCCTGGACTGCACCCTAAATGGCCTCTGGCTCTCACAGAAATTCCCAAAAGGAATCCTTTTGACAGGGCTGGAATAATGTCAATTTTGGCCTAGATCCAGGATAAAACCAGCGTACTGTCGCTAAATGTTAAACTGAGTAATTAACATAAGAATGTTGCATTATTTTATAAGTACAGAGAGGCCGCAATACTTTTACTTACAATGACCCATTACTTTGAAGCTTACAGTTATAATGCGCAAAATATGAATATATTAAAATGTCAATTTTCGTGTTAGTGTCACTAATGCCGGTTTTGGCATGGCAAGCCCCAAATAATTGCAATTTGCATTCTGTTTTTCCTCATGTGAATACATGGGCTATATTGATTTTTAATGTGTTTTTTCTCAAGTATATCTTCAATTTCAAATTATCTTGTTTTCAACAGATGGTGATATTGATGCCAATCCAATGGTCCTGACACTGGGTCCCTGGAGTTCTGGTAAATCCACACTGATCAACTATATACTAGAGCTTGATGAAAATGGGCCTCACCAGCCTACAGGTAAACAAACCACCGATACATATTGGTGGGCTGCAATGCAGTGTGTAGACTTGCTTGTAGATTTTGCAGTGTGTAAACACTTCATATTGACTGTTCTTCGTATATTACCACATTCACTGCTGCTGCCATGTTGTATTACTTAGTATTCTGAGCTACTGCTCAAGTGTGTTTATAAAGTAACGAATTTGGCAGCGCCACCAGCATCATCAATAGAAAATTGAAAAGAAAAATATGTGTACTAGTCCTTGGCCAATCTACAACACCCGGTAAGGCAAGTGTTCAATGACAGTGCGGCCCTCCCACTGCAAAACAACGCAACTGATATTATATATTTGCAGTTACAAACAACAACAAGAACATGTTAAACACAAATTACATGCAACCTTTCATGTTTCATTTTAGGTTCTGAACCAACTACCTCTGAGTTCACTATTCTGATGCATGGGAATATACCACGCAAGGTGGACGGTACTGCCCTCGTCACAGATGACCGCAAACCCTACACCTTTCTCGCAAATTTCGGCACAGGATTTCTTGAGCGACTGTTGGGATATGAACTGCCATCGGATATACTCAAGAAGGTCACTTTTGTAGATACGCCAGGGATCATCGAGAATCGTAGGCAACAGGAGAGGGGTTATCCGTTCAACGATGTGATGCACTGGTTTATAGATAGGGCCGATTTGATACTCGTAGTGTTTGATCCAACAAAACTCGATGTTGGTACAGAGCTCGAATCTATATTTTATCGTCTAAAAGGACACGAGTCCAAAATCAAAATCATCATGAATAAGGCAGATGTTTTAGACACGGGGGAGTTGATGCGGGTGTATGGCGCCCTCTTCTGGAATCTCTCGCCACTCATCAATGTCACTGAGCCACCACGAGTGTATGTTGGCTCATTTTGGTCAAAACAATTCAAGGACGATGAGTTCAAGAATCTATTCTTGCACGAAGAATATTTGCTTGGTGTCGACCTACACATGATTGTACTTAACCACGTACAATCAAAAATATCAACAATAAGGCAACGTGCAATATCAGCGCGCATACACGCGCTCACAGTGCACGCCTACAAACAAAGATTCAATCAACATTCATCGTCGGTATATAATAATGAGAGAAAAAAGCAGGAAATATTCGCCAACCCTGCCAAGTACTCGGTGTTTCAACTTGTGCTGTCTAACGCAAATGTCAGTCGATTTGACCTCCCTAGTTCACAGAGTATGTCAAATTTCTTTCGGATACATCCGTTGGATTCATTTCAACTGCTCAACAGCAACATGGTCAGTAATTTGTTCTATAGTTGTCCTTTGAAACTGATTGAAACTGCGATATTTGGCAAGTTACCTGATTTACTAAAGTTACTGAATGATAATGACCTGCAACAAATTAGTGAAAAACAACAAACTAGTGAAAAACAAAAAACTGAATTATGATATATTATGTATGATATAAAATATGATAGGATCAAGAGTGCATATGATAAAATAAATCTCTTAATAAATCTTGCAGGTGTGGAGTGGAATAGCTTGGAGGTGAAGATGCTTGCCTCCCAATCCCAGGGTCCTGGGTTCAATTCCTGTTAGTGTTGCAGGATTTTTTTCTGTAATATCATTTTTAAAGATTTTCCAGAATTTCACCATAGATATTATTAACTTTAAATTGGAATTCTGTGAATTCATTTTAAATAATATTTATAAAATAAAATTATTCTCTTATGGATGGTGTTATATATTCAAGAAACAGATGTAAATTTACAACCTTGTAGGAAAGTAACTTAATTTATTCTAAGACCAAACTCAATTTTTACTGGTAAATTTGACCATATAAAGCCAGCCAAACCAGTGCAACGTGAAGTATTGCCTCTTTTAATTGGAGTTCAATGACTTCCAAAAACAATACATATAATTATTATAGCCTAGGCCTGGAATGATGTTTATTTATTGAAAGAAAACCAGCCTATGATACCTAGGACAAATAAGTGCTTTTTTTTATTCTACCAACACACAATTTTTTACTGGTTGGTCAGTTATTTTTACTGGTAAAATTGAAGGCTAAAATGACTTCAAGAGAACACTGAAACTAGTACCCTAGTCTCATGTAAGTAGGACCTTATCAATCCACACTTTAAAAGTTATTTTAAAAGTGCAGTTGGGTTGCAACCAGGAAGGCGGATTTCCACTGTGTTTGCTGAGCCATGGAGATCCTTTGGTCCTGGTTCAATTCCCATCGCTACTCTCTTTGTGTTTCAGCTGGAGGGCTGAAACGCAAATTAAGATAGCGCACCGTCTTTCGGATGAGACATTTAAGCTGTTCGTCCCATGTGCATTATGACCCATGTGTACGTTAAAGAAGTACACTCTTTGAACAGGAGTAGAAGATTGTCTCCCATTGCACTGCCCAATCACCACCAGAAGGACCCCCACCGGAAATAAGTATTCAAACTTCCATGGGTTATCCTTAGTGTTTACACCGAATAAATCCATCCATCCAGAGCTTCATGTGCACCAAAATATCCTGGTGGAGTCCAGTTGAAGAGCTCTTGTTGAAGTCAGGGGGATTCCAGGTTGAAAAACAAATCCCCCTGGAGTTGAAGCATTCAAGCATGCAAATGTTGATTTTCATCATCATTTTTGATGCAAGGGGAGGGGGTGGTGAAATTACTTGTAAAAATGAAAATATTTTATATTTGTCCAAAACATTTAATAATTTCATAAAATATAAGTTTTTTTATTTTGCATTCTTGAAAGCACTGTGATTAATAGGTTTACAATCATGTTAAAACCACCCCCTTCCCCCAACATACTGTTACATAATGTCAATAATAGCCAGTTATTCATTACTAAGCAGTACCTTGAGAATATAAATTCTCAAGATGGCAAATACGCTAATAGTTTGTTAAAAAAGAATTTTGAGCATTTTAAAAGAGTTACTCATGCATACGCGCACATCATGACGCATGTGCGCATCTTTTTATGCTGATATTGCATGTTGCTTGATCATTGATATTTGAGCCCCTTAGTGAAACAACTGAATGGTATTGGTAATGGTATTAGTACTTGTACTCGTTGCTATTATAGACAAATAAAATTCAACCTGAATCTGAATATGATCTTGCAGTTTGTTCTTTTGTGAGAGGGGTATACACCAACAGAAATAATTATATCTTCTTCCAGCACCCCCCCCCCCCACCTTTGGAAAGTTAAAAAAAGGAAGAAAAAAAAAATATCGATCGTCCAAAACGCCTCAGAGGTTATTTACGGGCATCTAGAAAAAAAAATTTTTCTGGCGACCATAGGGTATCATACTCGTGCAAATAATCGACCTGTTTGAATAAGCGCCCATCTCGAATAAGCGCCCTTCCTAACGTAAAAATTGTCTTAAGCGCCCCTCTCGAATAAGCGCCCTTCCTAATGTGAAAATTTTCTTAAGCAACTCATTGAATAAGCGCCCCTCAATGTTTATTAATTTTTTAAAACAATAACATGTCATTTTGATTTTAGCAAGCCAATAATCTAATCAATCTTGGGACTATGTTTGGCCTGATTTGATCTGCGGAGTGGATTCACATTTTCTTCTTAGGTCAATTTCAAAATGAGGATATTTTCTCCTGGACAGAAGAGAGCTTGCAAGAAGCCCTGCAATGATCCTGCTAATCTCAATTGGCAGATGGCCAACCTTAAATACACCACCACCATCATTAATCATTTTTTTCATTCAAAAAGCGCTGCTTGAATTTTCCCATAAGATCCCCTCAATTTTGATATATATTTCCAAAAGCGCCCCCTCAATTTTCACTCTGTTTTCATAAGCGCCATTTGAATAAGTGCCCCTCGAAAAGTGCTGGGCGCTTATTCGCACGGGTACGGTAATGTTGTTTCTCGATCTTTCGGCATTCTCAGCATTCAGGGATATGAGCCCCCATGCCCACGGTGAGAGCTCTCCGGAATCCTACCGATCCAGAGGAAGAGTACCTGTCAGGGTGGTCCCACTCTGGGTTAAGGAAGTGATCCTGTCAATATGACCATGTGTCTTCCGAAGAAGACAGCTATTACAACCAGTATTACTATCTTCATTACCACCACCACCACAATTATATATATTTATCACTATCACCATCACCACAACCAATTATCTTTACCACTAACATCATTCATCATTTGTCTAATTTAACCCCTACCATTATCTCATCCCCCGGAGAGAGATAATATTAATTTTTGATTTCCAATTCCTAATATTGTGCTCTAAAACACAATTTTGGACTAAAAATATTAGCCAATAAAACACTCCCCATACTAGGGATTTTTATTCCTGGACCCTGACCAAGGCTCTATCCAGGCCCCTTGGTTTGGAACATCTGTCAGTCTTATCAGACCTCAGTCAGCTAATTTCTGGAGCCACTATTCCTCCCAACGCACCATTTCTTACCTTCGGTTGTAGTTCTTTTAGAAGCATATAAATATCCTCATCAAAATCAAGTTTATTGGCCGTCTGCAAATCATGGGCTGCTTCCTCCCACTGTCCAAGCTGCTTGTATGCCTTCCCCCGACATTTGTAGGCCAATGCGTAATCTGGGTTGATGGCTATAGCTCTATCACAGTCTCGTACTGCAGCGTTAGGTTTCATTAATTTTAGGTAGCAACTGTGTAGATAAAGACAACAATTAAAATGGGGGTTAAAAATGAACATACAGTACTGTATTGTACATTTAAGATTAAGTCACAAAATGTAATGTAGACAAAACTGCTAAAGGACCAAATAAAGGTCTCCCTCCAATTTAAGACCCCACTAATTAAAGACCACTTTTCTGTAGCCCCAAAGCATTGTCTATCTTTTATCTTTATAATGATAATTTTTCTACTTAAAGACCAAAGCTGCTAAATACCATAAAACACCAAATGTGGTCTTTAATTGGAGGGAGACTTGTAAGTGCTTATAAATTTCATGAAACTTACTGAATAGTTGTTTAATGGAAAATACTATTTTTATTATTATAATTATGAATTATTTAGGCACACAATACATGTGCCAATGATTGTCAATAGTGAATATATCACTGTCCTTGTATTTGTAGGTGACAATACCTTACACAAGACAAACATACACACACGATGCTTTACACAAACGAAATCTCAATATGAGACTTAGGGAGTGGAGTTGCTTTGGTCATGAGAAAAAAAATCCTGCAACAATAACACGAATTGAATAGCTATACAAAAAGCTTTATTTATTTATTTAAAAATCTATTGGTTTTAATAATCAATTAGAATTTGAAAGTCTAGTGTTGTGCTGTTTGTGTAATATGTAAACTTAGTAAACATGACCATACTTTTTTTTTTTTTGCCATTTGTCAATAAAAGACATCGAACTGAATTGAAATATTCAAGAGCAACACTATACACAATGGAATTATGCTTGTTTCAGACACTGTCTATCAAAAAAACTGGGTATACTGACTGTATTTCTATGTCTGTTGGAAGTCAGACAATAATAAACATTATTAAACAGAAGTGTGTGTCATTAATTGACGATAGCATGTAGCGATTGTATGGAAACCAAGCTTTAAGTGGTTGAAATCAATGCTCCAACAAGTCTGATAAAACATTGATGAGTTTCACAGACATTATCTGATGTGGTATTTACCAAGATTAACACAATACATTGTGTTACTTTATCAGATAACATTTGATCAACACTATTCTATCTGACAGACAAAAATCTGATAGAGAATGCTTAGCTACTGTAGCAGTAACCCTGTCTTACTTTGCTCTCTTAGCAAACAAGGGGGCTGAGTGTGGATTTTGCAGGATTCCTTCTGTAAATAACTTAATGGCCTCTTCGTGGTTTCCCTCGCTGATTGCCATCTGAGCTTCGGATCGTTTCTCATTCGCAGCATCCATCATTTCCTCTGTGACCTCTATGCTGTCATCACCCATTTCTTGTGGCTCCTCTGTGTCCCCTTCTACGACTCCTTCCATATCAAATTCTGTGGAGCAAGATGATCATCTTAAAAAAAAGAGACACTGAGCTGACCTATAAAAAACTAGCCATCCCATAATTTCTTTGGTGTAAAATGCAGCAAGGATAAATGAAGTGATGAAAGCTGGAACACTTATTTCCAGTGGGGTCCTTCAGGTGATAAATTTGATCTACACAGGGGGACAAACCCCCACTCATTTACAAAGAGTGCACTGCGTTCTTTAACAGGCACATGGGCCACATGGCCATCCCATGGCAAAACAACCTGTTGTAATATTTTTATGCAGTTACGTTGTTCTAACTTGAAACAGCCACACAGCACACACAGGCCCAAAGGCTAAGCATCTCATCCGAAAGGCAAATTTAAACCCTCCAGCTGCTCATACACAAGACAAAACATTTTTTTAGCCATCCTCCGACAATTTTACTATAAACATGTACTGGAGCATCCTGTACATCTCTAACACAAACAGGCGACACAATTCTCTAAAATTCTGTCCACACTATAGAGTACTACAGTGTTACATCATGATACCATGTGATACTACTCCGTTGCTATCATTGCAAAATACATTCAACCGGACGCCATTTTCCCCACTGACAAACCATTGATCCTAATTTATAAAGTAATTATTAAGATGCTATATCTTAGTTTTTCTTTGTAGATTTTAATTGATGATTAAATGTGTGTTCGATAACTAATATATTTTGTGTTTTTAGTACATTTTGATGGTAAAATGTTAGATTTTAAGATGCCTATTCCAGAAAGCCTAGGCAGGCGTTCAGGCGTAATGAACGGTAACCAACGTCTGGTTGGCAACAGAGGGCGCTACCTGCAACTTGTTTTGCCACATGGGAAGGAACCTTAAAAAAGGTCTGGCAGTCAACATGTTAAAAGAGAACAAGCAAACTGATTTTTAGTTCTAGAGGGGAATTTTGATATGCCATTAATAATATAATCAACCTTAAAATCGCTTTTTGGCAATTTCTTTTGGAGTTATAGGCCATCGAATACAATTTAATCCTGACGTCACTGGCGAAAAAGGTAACAAAAGATCATGTAAATAAAACCGCGTAGGGTATCCGCCGCGTTTGATCTTTGCGTGCATGCTGTAACCATAGCTGTAATTCTTCTGTTGACAACCGCTGATGCAGTTATAGGCCTATATGACTTGATATGCAAGTTACAACAACCATGGTTACAGCATGCACGCAAAGATCGCACGCGGCAGATACCCTACGTGGCGCTATTTACACGATCTTTTGTTACTTTTTTCGGCAGTGAAGTCACGGTAAAATCGTATATAATGGCCTATAACTTAATAAAGTCACGGTAAAATCGTATATAATGGCCTATAACTTAATAACCAATTAACAAAAAACGATTTTAAGGTTGGTTCTATTATTAATGGCATATCAAAAATCTCCTGTAGGACAAAAAATCATTTTGCTAGTTCTCTTTTAAAGAAAATTTTGTAGACATACCAAGTTCACTCTCCTCACTTTCATCCTCTGGCTCTGGTTCCGGTTCTGGTTCCGGTTTTTTCCCTTCGCTGGCACCACCAGCCTGCAATAAAGATATGTCACACTTGTATCACTACCTATTTATTGCATAAATGTCATGTACAAATTTAAAATAATACAATAATAAACTGCAAACGGTCTGGCTGTCAGCAAATGACTGGCAACCATACTTGTAGTTTAAAGGCTGTTAGTTTAAAGCTGTGCACTCACTGCCCCCGACGTGCACAAAACCAATCTTTTTAATGACGATTCGTTCAGAGTGCCACCGACAATCTGCAGACGGCATCGCGTCGTCTGGTCCTCACAGAGAGCGGAGGTAGGTCGTACGACTGTTGTTATATGATGCAGTGAGTGCCCAGCTTAAAGTGAAAGAGCAAAAAAAAAAAAAATTGGGCAAGTAAAAGGCTGCTGGGCTCCTTGGAGTCAATGGCCAATGATCTCTATAAATACTATAAGAAATACTATTAGTTATTGATTTAAGGTGTAGCTTGTTTCCAATCCCAGGGTTCTCAGATTAAAATCCCATCAATGTAGTTGAGTGACAACATAGCCTGTAGTTTTATAGACCTGGAAAAGACCTACGATCATGTTCCTAGAGTTGAAGTCTTGATTGCCTTAGAAAGAAAAGAGTATGTGAGAAATAAATCAGGCAATTCAAGACATATATGAGAGGTGCAGGACTCGGGTCAGATGCTCAGCGGGGACCACTGAAAAACTTAGCATTTGATGTTTGCAGATGATGTGGCCCTGTGTGTGTACAGTCCAAAACAGAGGTGGAGTGACTGTGTTAAGGAGGACATAAATACATCGGAGTTGACAGATGAGGACAGCAATCTGCACCGGCGACCCCACTTAGCAGTGGGAATTATGAAAAGTGTAGGCTGCGGCACCAGGACCTCTGACGATTAGTGCCCAAAAATGTTTACAAAAACATAATGCAATAATGGCATATTGACTACTATTGTATATTTATGTGGGTGATAGACATTTTAAGGGTGGGTACAGTAGGTGATAACATTATTAAACTCTAAATAACAAGATTGGATTTTAAGGATAGAAAAGTGGGTTAATAAGGGTGGGTGGAGGGCCACGAAATTAGCTTTAGACTGGCTGGAAAACTTCTAGGCTAGCTGGCCCCACTCACCATAACTACATCCCTGCTATAAATATAACTCTTAATGAACTATAAACAGGGTTCGTACGTTTTTAAACAAGCAAATTTCCAGGACAATTCCAGGACATTCAAGGTCAAATTTTCCAAATTTCAAGGACACAATATTTAGTGCATATTAAGTTTTATCAAACTCTAATTCGGAGGCGATGGACCTGTCTCTTTTTCTTTTAAAAATTAAGTTTTCCTCACACGTGTAAAATTTGATGATAAGCAAAGGAATTCTCACGAGTATGGGGAAGTACCGGTAAAGTAAGGCAGGGGTGATCGCCTACAGTGAATTCTCCACTCGGCAATATAAATGTGCGCGTACATCAATGGTCTTATCTTTGCTTAAACGTGACAGTGTCTTTTCTGTTACCGGCATGCAGGAATACTCGGTTCTTTTGTGGCGCCGCAGGTTGGGTTACCGCCAGCCCAGGGTTGTTTAGCAAACAGCTGTTGCGAAGTTGACATGTACCGTATCAGTAAAACAATACTAGGCAACTTTTACTGCAATTAATGGTAAATAATCAAATTTCCAGGACATTCAAGGTCAATATTTAATTTCCAGGACTTTCCAGTACTGGAAAATGCTCATTTGTTTTTCCAGGACATTCAAGGAATTTAAGGACACGTACGAACCCTGTATAAACAGTAACAATTCAACTATCCATCAATAAATTAATAATATACAGTATTATACACTTTACCTCATCAGTCTTGTGTTCTTCATTCTCACCAGCAGCAGGTGTTGGTGTGTCAGGTTCCTTTGGTGTCTCTTGAGGTGGAGGGATCTTAGCTCCAAGGCTGTGGGTGATAATATCAACATTTGAAATGCCTCCAAAGTATTACAGTATGCCATGAAATGTACAGAAGTTATATTATTAATATTATAGTGATGGATCCAGGAATTTGAAATAGAGAGGGGGGTGATCCAGAAAGAAACTTTTACAGATGGTGGGTCTAGACTGCCTCATCCCCACCCCCTGGTTGGGGGCTGAGGTACTGTAAGAAAGTTTATGATTAAAGCACTTCTAGATGGTCGGAAAGGGCACTCTTAAATTCGAATATAATTTTCTTTTTTTCTCTCTATTTTTCATATTTTTGAAAAAATTGGGGGAGTGGGGGAGAGGGGAACTTGGCCGGTGCTCCCCTTTACTTTGAATCCGACCACTGCTTTACTAAATTCATACATCTAAACATTAATGTACAAGGCAAGAAGATTGGCTTCTAAAGCCTCTTATAATGAACAATTTTCATGATGTGAGCATGGCAGTGTATTACCCGATTCACACGTACAAAAATCTTACCAAATGTAACAAAATGTAACCAAAAGTAACATTTTACGGCACGTGTGAAAGTACCTCCGTGTAATATCCTTGTAAAATCTTGGAACATCTCGGTAATCTTTACCAGCCTCGCTGAGGCTGGTAAAGCTTTTGAGATGTAACATGGATAGATCTGCGCATGCGCAGGGATTTCAACACAACAACAATCTACTGTTTCACAGGGTTCTTTGAATTTTCTTCCTGTTGATTCTGATCCACTAGAAATAGATAGGCTTAGTTTTTCTCAATGATGAATGAATTACCCTTGTTATTGATGTTAATTAGTAATGGTAGAAGAAGATATACATAAAATGAACGTCGGGATGGTGTTAGTACTATTACTAGTATTACAAGAGTCGACAAAAACGTTGGAAGTTCATAGTGTAGTACAGCAGTTGTTAAGGGTATTGATTGCTTCGAATGTTTACTGTGATGGTGAGTTCAACAGTCCATCTGTGACAGGGGTTCTCAACTAGGCCTAGGCTAGACCAATATCGCAGTAGGGGAAAAATGGTTCATTGAATAAACACTGAATAAATTTTACACAACCTTGGCATTACCTTAGATGCGTGTGAATGCTTTTTATCTCGGTAGGAATAACTCGGGAGATCGCTCGGTTACAATTTGTTACTTTTTGTTAAATTTAACTTCACGTGTGAATCGGGTATATGCCTGGAAGTAGCAGTGATACTTTCAGTCCTAATAAAGTAATGGGCAAATCACAAAATGTTTCTCACATTACTTAACACTGCGGAAAGGACTGTAGTTGGCTGATTGATTAATAAATTTCTTTTAGCTTTACTGCCCTCACAAGGAGCTTTAGAAACACTCGGCCGATTAATTATTAGTTGATTAATTAATAGAGATCTTTTTTGAGCTTTACTGCCTCTCATACTGCCTTCATCAGAGCTTGTTTTCTAGTGATTCCCTCACACTGGTGCAAGAATAGCCAATAATGCCTTGTACAAACATGTGGACCATCATGGCCAATGGTAGGCCTGCTATGCACCAAATGTTCAGTGATAAAATATAAATTAGTTTTTGCAGAAATTATTCACCAAAAGATAAACATAGACAGACCTATGCTAGGCTCTATACTATTTAGGTAGGTTGGATAAATACCAGTAGGTCAGTAGTCGAAGCTAGATTAGCAAGAGAGGGCAGGAAATCAGCAGCATAAAACAACAAGTCATAGGGCCCTGGGGGAGAGGAAATGTTGGAGGTCTCATGCATACTGTATTACTATTAGCAAAGTATTATTAGGAGGGACCTGGGAGGGACCACTTCACAGGGTTGGTATTTATTTTTTTAAAGATTTTCAACACAATAATCTTACTATCATTTGACACTGGTTAATTTTTAAATAGAGGATGTGAATTCTCTTACTAGGGCCAGCACGCAGCACCCCTGGTCCCTTTAAAATTAAACTGTGGACTAGCCTTGAATGAAGGAGTCTTTTGCCCCTTACTTAGTTGAGCACACTTGGTCAAGACTCTGCATTACTTACAGTGCTGGGTTATAGCAAGAATAGGAGCTCAAGGCTCTTCTGCTCCTGGGCCCCCTTCTGTTTTGTTTGGGCTGACCATGGCTGGGTTGTTGGAGATTGAGGATGGGGGAGGGGGATTGGGATGGGGCTCCCCAGCTTCTCTTTTATCTGGGTAACCTGGCAATCACAATAATACTTAACTTAATTTTTATTATCAGTGGTGCATGATGTTATTTTGGAAATACCACTCAAGTCATTATCATAGTAGGCCTAATCAC
This sequence comes from Anneissia japonica, assembly GCF_011630105.1. Taxonomy (NCBI): domain Eukaryota; kingdom Metazoa; phylum Echinodermata; class Crinoidea; order Comatulida; family Comatulidae; genus Anneissia; species Anneissia japonica. The sequence goes on from NW_022725666.1 coordinate 154,463, forward strand.
AACTTAATTCCACATGACGCTTGCCTAACAAAAGCCCAGGCACCAAGAAGACCAATCAAAGGATTAGAAGAGGCAGGCTAGCTTCGCTTTCCTCGGCTATTGTTGACCTGGATAACCTGGGCCTAACAATTGTGCAATTTAATGCTATTTTATTCATACCTCTCCAGCCAATCTCGATAAAACTTTAAGGACGGCTCATGAAGTATATTTGGGTTTTCTTTGACCGCTTGCACAAACTGTTTTAGCAGCTGAATCTGTTGTTCTTCCATCGAAATTATTTCGTATTTTGAAACTGCAAACACACTCAAATACCATGCAAAATAATATCGTGCGCGTGCCTAGCATGGAGTATGGAACGCCCTCAGTGCCATACGAAGCAAAGAAAGTTCGAGAAGCATTCACTACGTAGGATTTGCAGGGCGGATGAAGGTTATACTGTACTTGTCAAGGGATTGCAGGCCCGTAGGCACGATTTTCGATGGAAGGGGGGGGGGGGGGGGGGGGAGAAGTGCGTTTTGCGAGCGAAGCAGACCTTCAGTTGGGGGCCTAGGACCCAACGGGGATGGGGGCTAAAGCTATTCTCACACTATCACGAACTACACTGTGATCGGTACACGACCGACAAAAGTACCGCAGTGGTCGAGGTCGTGCATGGTCGCGGAGTTTTCAACATGTTGAAAAATTTATTATGGTCAGTACTGGTCGTCAGACTAATCGTAGGCGCTCTCACACGTGTCGTAATCATTTGGCTAAAGTGGCCATTATTAGGCCTACTTTCCACCAATAAATGACAAGAGGGCAGGTCCTACTTCCAGTCGGATACGACCAGAGGTCGGTACGGTCGCAGTGCTAGGCTCCGACAACTTAGCATTTTGAGCGCCTTATGAATGTCTATTCTCTTCTATTGTTTACATTTGGGTGTTAGTTTATGTTCTTTACATCTGTAGGCCTACAGATAACATTTAACTGTTCATAATGTATCCATCTAATCACTGGCAGGCCCGTAGCCAGGGTTTTTTTTTTATGGTTCGGGCGAACCCCCTTTTCTAGCGAACCCCTCTGTTTTCTAGCGAACCCCCTCAAATTTGTTAATGAGTCCCACTCGGACGGAATGTCTGTTTTTAACTTACCCAGCATTAAATCAACATTTAGCACCTAATTCATTATTTGGTCACCCGTTTTTAAATTCTAGTCTGTGATACAAGCCTTCATTCATAGAATATCTCAGCTTCAGAAGTTCGGAGATTTAAATTGAACGTAACTCCGGCAACCCATGAATTTACGATGGCTCACACATATGGATGGCAAACATCGATAAAAACCCGGCTCCCGTCTCAAATTTGACTGGCCTTTGCCTGAATGTTTGTAAGAAATGTACCAACCGGTAACGAAACCGGTCGCCGTCTACCTAGAGTAAATGGCGCCACTAAACGAAGCTAAAGTTTTGCGACTTAATCCACCAAGTGCAGCTAAAGTTTTGCGACTTAATCACCTGATTCTGGACTGTGTGGTTAGTAAATTCCATAGCCATACTGTCCACAGCGCACACTGACCTATTTGCTGATGGAGCATTTTTTGGGAAATTGACTCCTTTTTTCCATCCCAAACAAGTCAACATGGTCCATCTCAGTCATCATAGCCAGTCACAAAATTAGGAAGGTTGTTTTCAACAGCAGACACACACACAACAGAACGGAGTGCGTCAAAACGAGTGTTAATTTTTAGTGATAAAGAATTACGAAACGTCGTAGAATAACTGACTTTTTTCGTTCACTGTGGCAAAGAAGAAAACCACAGATAGTCCTTTAAGATGGGTTATTTTCACAAAAACGTGATGCAATAATGAAAAAATGATTATTATTGTTCATTTTCAATTTTTCCTATTCTTTTTTCTTCCTCTGCTTCTTCCATATTTTCGTTTAAATTTAATTTGTTATACTAAATACATATTTACGCATAATATTTCTATGTATATATATAAATTGATATCATCTTAATACAGATTTACATATTTCTGTAATCTAGAAATAGGTTTATGTATACTTTGTGTCTGTATTTAACATGTTTCAATCTTTTGCTTTAAATATAAATTATTATCATAAATTTTAATGATTACATTATTTCATATAGTAGGCCTATTTTAAATAAATTTATAAACAATTTTAAATATTTAAATATAAACTATGAAAGTAAATACACGTAGATTAGATCAATAAAAATGGACATATTAGGCCTAGTAATCTTTATCTATTCATTAACACGAATAACATTTTCAATATTCTAATCAATTTTTATATAGCCGGAGTTAGTTTCGACCTAGACAAACCTTTGCTAAAAAGGTACCGTACTTTCTCCATGAAAAGGCTTCTTCTATGAATGGAATGACCTGTTCGAAGCACGAACTCCTAGACCAAACCAAGTACCGTTACGATGTTTAGTCGTACGGGAAATCCACTCACGATGCAGTA
>NW_022725666.1:156938-162233 GCF_011630105.1 Anneissia japonica
GTTACGATTTTTAATCGTACGGGAAATCCACTCACGAAATATTTTCTAATTTTATTATATTACCACCTTTTTATTACATAGATCTTTTTCAAAACATAACTGCTTTTATAACATTATATAGACTCATTAAACACAAAAACTACTCTGGTTTCGGGGGCTTCGCCCCCAACCCCACCGGGGGCCTTAGGCAGGCCTCTGGACCCCACGCCCGGAGAACCCCCTCCCCTTGAAATGACCTGGCTACGGGCCTGACTGGAGCTGATAATTTCCAACAAATTACAACAGTTATTAAAAATGAACGGCTTGAAGAGCTGGAAAATAATATGCAATGCATACTATAGCTAGTAACTACAACATTCCCTAGGAACGTTTTGACTCAGATTTAAGAGGTTATAAAAAAAAATGGACTTTTGAAATTTGGAGGTCGAGTGGGGGTTTGGGGTGAATCCCCCGAACGCTCCGACAAGAAACATTTTGAAAGGCTTTTATAATAGGATTTCTGAAACCCATAATTTGTGAATATTCTATTACATTTTCATTCATTTGGTTGTAGTGGGACCTGAAGAAATAACATTTTTATGTCTTTCATATCTGTAGGCCTACAGATAAAACTGTTCATGATTGATCAACTTGTAATCAATGCAGGTGATAATTTCTGGGGATGATGGGGGATTGGTTTCAGCAACCCCAAATCCGTAGGCTGGATGCGGCACTACAGTTTGGGTGGTATGGCAACAGTGGTACCGCTACCTTAATAATAATCTCTGGTGCGGGGTTGCATCACACTCAATATGTGGGTTTCAGTTGCCGACCCAAGTCCTCTCGGATAAGGCCTAGTGCACAGGTGGGCAAAAGTTTATATTCTCGCTTTTGAGAAGAAAAATGACATTGAAATCAAAATGATGACGTCATGATAGGCTTACAAATTATAAAGTTTGCAATGGGTCTTTTCGGAATTGAAAAGAGCGGTGGGGATGTCGTGCGGCGGACGTAAGTAGAGTATCATCGCCAGGGGGCGCTGCAATTCAGCTGCAGACTAGCTGCAGAGCAGTGGGTCCCTAGGGGACCGGTCCGATTTCTAGAATAATAATAATAATAATAATAATAATAATAATCAAATTTGAGAAAAGTAGGCCTCTACATGCTTCACCAGCCGGAATTCTAAGCAATCTAATTATAGTTGTTATCGGGGCCACCCTGATAAGTGTTTAAAGTGGACGGGCATCTTTGTAATAACATAATGGCAATATACTTTTCACAGTCGAATTACACCGTACCCACGAGGGACAGTCGCCGTGTAAATTACAGGCTAGCATTTGAATTCCTCACCCATATAGAAACTCGCATGTCGTTTTCACGCATCAATTCCAATCCGTTTGGTTTCAAAAGCTTTGCCTGGCTTATTCCACTGCAGACATACAGTAATTTTGATAATAGAAAGAAGTGTGTCCATTATGATGTGCTCTGGGTTTGACAGGCATGCCATAATCTGATCTGATTTTTTCTACTGACCACTGTGTGCTCTGAGAAAGAAAAATGGTTATAGCGCCATCATGCGTTACATATCACTTGATCGAATTCGAAAGAAGCCGGTTAAAACCCCAAATCAAACATTTTCATTGAATAGGTCTAAAAATAACCCGTGCTTTAGTAGCCTCAATAGGTCATCATAAGAAACCAGGAATTGTAAATACTGTCTTTTTTATCGTGGGTTCGAAGGTGCTAATATTGTTGCAAAATAAGAATTGGTTACAAAATTTACGAATGAGTATCGACCGTTACCGGTGTGATTTAACGTAGGAAAACGACGGACAGAAGGAGAGCGAAGATAGCTCAGTCCTCGTCTCATCGACCGACCTTTGTCAGCAACGTTTATCAAAGCACGGTAAGTCCACATTACATAACAATAGACAAGAACTCTATATTAAACTGTGTAATATTGCGGATGCTGTCTGTGGATTGTTTTTTGTGAGAAGGCTAAATCTAGCAAAGATATTCATCGATGGAGTACAGTAGAATATATTAATACAATTGCGAGGTGCATCCGGCGGGAGGGATGTGTGGCAAATGCTTTACCACCAATAGCGTGCGACAAGCGTATGCTGATGATAAAGATCGCTACCGAGGCGAGGCAGACTACGGCGTTTAATTGATGCGATTTTTACAAATACAATTTTCACTTTCTGCTTGGGTTAATTCATGTCATGAACCAAACCCAAGGGACGGCGTTTGAGTTGTCCTTGATTTCTTTAAACTGAATATATTTTCGACAGGCGAACACAGATCAAATAGGCCTACTATTCTCAAAACATACTACGGACGATTTATCGGATTTGTTTGGTAGAAAGACACCAGCGTCCAACACATCACATCTAGACAGAAAGGCGCACCATCCTTCAAGGGACACCCTCAGGCTTACCGTTTTTTTGTCATTGAATAACTTGATACAATATGTCATCATCGCCTGCGCGATCTTCAAATGGGCATAGCCCAGAAGAATATCAAAATGGTAATACTGTACCAGGAGGTAGAAAAAAATTGGATTTGCATAGCCTTAGTGAAGGAGTCGCAACCCTTATATGTCCTTCGGTAAGTAAAAGCTTCCATATATATATATATGCACATATAACATATATATATATATATCTGTCTCTTATACACATCTACCTGTTCGAGGCCTATATAATATATAATAATATAATAAACATATACGGGTACATAATATTGTAGGCTATATGTATATGAAACTGTGCACAAATAGGCCTTATGCAAATAGTAGGCCCTGTATTAAATTCAAAATAACTCCGATTGTTTGATTGATTGATTGTTTGATTGATTGATTGATTGATTGATATGTAGTACACTCGCCTTTGCCGTATAGCGATGAGGTCATAATCACTAGCCATAATTTTCGATGTCATTATGTATTTCTCCCTACCCTACCATGGACCCTCATTATTCTTCAAAGCTCGATACTCGGAACATATCAAGCAAATAATTAAACAATAATTTGCAACACTTAATTACAAAAAGTCGTGCTTATTTTGTTTACGTACCAGAAATGATGTACAGTGTTCAACAATGTATTTACACTGTTTAACGTTGCTATGTTTATTTTTTCGAATAGACATACGTCATAGCTACGGCACAGAGCAGTCATTAGGCGATATTTGCCTCTTGTATTTAAACATTACTTAATTATTCGGCGATTCAGCTCAAAGGCATTCGATGATATGATATTATTTTGAGCCTTCAGATCTTTATTAAGATTTCTAATTTATATTGAATGTTTCGCATTATCGCTGATGTCAATAGCTTCATATTATTCTTTCGTGTACTTGACATAATTTATCGTCTAAGTTAACAATTGTTATATTATATTTTGCATTATTGTTATCAGTATATTAAAGAATAACCCTCAGACGTCACAATTAATAACAGATAGGTCCAAGAGCCGAACCCAAACCATACATTCATTTGGCATGAGTAAGATGTATTAAAAAGCACTAGTTTGATTGAATGAGTAGGCCTAGATCATAGGAGCTTTTAGTACTTACGACATTGACATTAACTTGCCTACAATTCCAGTCGAGTACACGGCCCTTGTCTCTTCCGTAAGAAGAGCACTGTGTGTGCTGGAAAGTAAAGTGCCGGGATAACGCTTTGGTTCTAGAAAACTAGTAGAGAGCTAGAATAATCAGACAGGGCCCTGGGAAACCTTAGGCAGCCGTCCCCGGTTGTGAATTTTCAGTATAACGTGAAAGAATCCCCTGCTTTTTTTTTTCGAAAGGGTATCCATTACAATCCGGTGCTGCACACTACATTGACACTGCAACGATGATGTGCGCGCGACGGACCGACGACTGCAGACGGCCTCGCATTGAGCAAGCGTTCACATTGCGGACTGCATGATGATTCGCCGGAGGTCGGCTATCGGCGCGGTCGACCTAAGTGTGCGCCGCGCAATGCATGTGGGCCATGTTATATCTCCATTGCGTATTAAACGTCTTATCTGACAGATGTGCTGTATTTCACAGTCATAGCAACTTAATAGAACAGAACCAGAGATCAACAGACGTCCATGCTTCAGCGCCTTCATCGTTATTACCTGAAAATGTATTACGGTGCTTTCTTTATGTTAATTAAGGTCATAGCAAATGAACTAAAATATTTAGTGTTATATATAAGCATATTTTTAAATTACGCTACTCTTGTTAAACCAATTTCCAAGGCCATCGCTACCAATACCAAGGTAAACTCGTCTAAAAACCTAACATCGAAGTATAATTCTTATTAGTTAACTCATTTTAATGATAATCATCATATGGATTGTATTCATCCACCAATTCATAAATTTGTGTTCGCCCCAAAAACCAATCAATCTTCCTTCATTCATATTTATTTAGCACACATCATAATACGGTCATAAAAAAGTAAAACATATTGCAGCATAATTTAAAATATAATATGTTGATGATTGTGACGTTATCGATGTGCTACAGTTGAAGGCAACAAAGAAGAGTCGGCCTTGGCCTACAAAATAACTATAACAGAGCATACGACATCAACAAGTATCAATGAAGGCATAAATTTAATTTGATAGATTTAAAAAAAATTTAAACAAATATAACTATATATAATTATTTAAAGATCAGTAAGGAACGGTAGGCATGAATTTTAAAATTATTGATCACAAAATATCGTTTCGTACGCAAAAATGATGATATCTACGAATGTTTCCACGAGTGGGTTTTTAGTTTGGTGTTTATTATTTCCGCGTGCGGTTCATTGCCTGAATTTTGAATGATCATTCAATTTGACGCGTGGTTCAATCCTTTAATTACTACTGCAGGATACGTGTTTGATGTAGCGCGACCATTTCCACGCATGGCGCGCCTTGCTTCAATGCAGCATGGCCCAAATCATGGTTCATCACTCCAACGTGATCATTGCTTGGAATATCGACGAATGATATGCATTGGTGATGAAATAGTACCGTACTTTCGCAGAAAGGAATCTGTCTACTTAATCCTCATGGTTTCCATAAAAATCGCTACACGATATCGCCTTTGGCGACGCTGATTGGTCAGTTGAATCAGGGATCGGAGCGTTCCCGATTGCGTCAGGGACAGCTCGCGCACGGCAAGGATTGCAATGAAAACGCTGTAGCTACTGTGTAGCGATTCAATGGAAACCAGGCTTAACATATATATATATATATCTGTCTCTTATACACATCTTAACAATAATAAATAACAATAATAATAAATAACAAATATAATAACTAAAAAATAA
>NW_022725666.1:162368-196126 GCF_011630105.1 Anneissia japonica
TATATATCCTGTCGTCTAGGACTAGCGCTGTTCAATGCATGTGCAAATATATATCAGTTGCCTTCATTCGGATTAAAACTTCGAAAATTATAAATTACTTTGATAACAGTTAATATGTATATAACCTAATAAGTATGAATTCCACGAATTTTGGCTGCTAAATGCGCCGCGCAGTAGACAATGATTCGCTTATTTACACGGCCACGGGGCTTAATCATTTATAGTGACGACGTATTCTCTCCTGAAACTCATTCCCGTGCAAAATCGAAATCGTCAGTATTATTATTATTATTAAATCAATGTTACTCCATGGATATATCCACAAGACCAACACTCCCCGAAAATAAAAGGTGAGCGTACTTTACTCGGCCATTAACATTCGCAATGTTTGATTTCTTTTCCATGGCCACGCGTTAGAAAAAAGAAAACTGAGTAGTCGAGACTACAGGCCTAGACATCGTGCACAGGAAGTAAATAGAAGTATGGAGATATTATTAGCAAGCCGAATGTAATTATATTGTACCGTATACATCTAATAATAATACTTGTGTAATTCGAGCCTAGCTACTGATATTACCGTAACCTTCTGATTTTTAATGGCAAACGTGCGTATACGGATTATTAGGTCACAAGTCATTAGGTATATTGACACGTAATAACGTGCATTCACGCGTAGTTGTCTCATAAAAACGACACCAATCTAGATTTCAATTGATTCTGTAAGAGAAAATACTTAAGTTTATGAATAAGCGATTATAATATGGTAAGTGCATGATTATGTTAATATTTATGTTGTGGTAGAAAGGTGACTTCAACAGGGCTGTGTGGCCCATGGGCGGTACGAAGTCGTATTTTAAGCATACGTCCATTATCGACGAAGCTTGTTCGATTCAGAATTCTTCAAAGTAAGCATTCCAGAACCTAAAATGGTCATAAAATAAATTTCTATTCTAATCACTTTCACACAATCTTCTAACCACGTTATCACAACATATTAATCAGGTTGACACAACAGTCACCCATGGTCTATCAACGTTCTAACCACGTTATCAAACACATAACCAGGTTGACCACATTCTAACAGCATTCTAACCAAGTCTACTAACGTTCTAACAACGTTATCACAAACATTAACCACGTTCTAACAGCATTCTATCCAATTTTACTAACGTTCTAACCGCGTTATCACAACACATTAACTACAGTACCGTACGTTCTAACAACATATTCTAACCAAGTTTGCTATCGTTCTAAATTAACCACAGCATTCTAACCAAGTTTACTAACGTTCTAATCACGTTAACACAACACATTATCTACGTTTAACCAACGTTCTAACCAAGTTTACTAACGTTCTAACCACGTCATCAAAACACATTACCCACGTTTTGACAAACTTCTAACCAGTTTGCTAACGTTCTAATCACGTTATCACAACAACTTAACTATCGTTTTAACAACATTCTAACCAAGTTTACTAACGTTCTAACCACGTTATCACAACATATTAACCACGCTCTCACAACGTTCTAACCACATTATTACAACACATTAACCACGTTCTCACAACATTCTAACCACGATCTAACAACGTACTATCCAATGTTCAGAGCAACGATTGAAGTCGAACTCAAACCCAAGGTTAAATTTCTAATTTTCATCAATGTCGACGCACAGGCCTACGTGCACGAATGTGGATACTGATTTATCGGCTCAGGAGATTAATAATTTTGATCTGCAATAATAACTGATTACTCTGTCCGATGTCTTCCGTTTTAGAGTGTTTACACGTTTCAGATGATTTACGTAATGAATTTTCCAAAATAGATAGCGCATACCACTGGGTAACACCTGTGTCGTTAATATCTGAATCAGTATCGCGTTGTCTAAAGTCGTTAAAAAATATATTAATTATTTCCTGGCAACCATTAATTCAAGGAGCAACTGTAATTCAGACGGGTCGGATCTAGTTGAAACGATGATTTAAAGAGATAAACCGTCTAAAAATAGACAATTTGAGTTTGAAGTTTATTCTCAATACGTTATCCTCAGTTCATATTCTGTTATGTCGTTTGTGTGACATCGAGTTTATTAGGTAGCAACGCCATACAAACATTTACATAGGTGTGAAATTAAAGTATTAAGTATTCTCAGACCATCTATGTTTCATCGTAACGCCATATATATATATATATATATATATACATTTATTCATTATATATATGTATATATATATATAATTATATATATATATATATATAAGTACACAATGATGCATCTCAAGAAGACGTTAAACCAGATAAATCTGGAGGTACGACTGGAAATAAATAGTAACTTACAATATAAATCAAGATAGCCATTAACACTGTTAAATACATAAAACATCGAAGAACGGTAAAGGTAAATACAGTGTTCGAATAAAGGACAGAATGGTACATCGTGTAACATAGCTCTCAACGAATGTATATATATGCCTATATATTCAAATCAATTTTGCTAAAACAAAAGAAACTTTTCGTTGATGAGCTCTGCTTGATATGATTATTACAATATGACAGCATACAATATATATATATATGTATGTATAAATATAAAATTACAAGGCAAATCTTATATATTTATATATACGATGTCTGAATATAATTCGGTGATAAAATTAATAATAAACCAGAACAAAATAATGATATATAAGCTCAATATATTTAAATTATTTATATTAATAAATGATATAAACCATATTAGATATAAAAACATTCGTCAGTTAGCGTCACTGAAAATTACTAACGTGATGAATGTTTTTGGCGCTATAAGGTATGTCGATTGATTGGTTGATTTGTGACAACAGCCAACGAGTTCGTTTGTTCTATCTCTTAATTTATTTAAAACTATACATCATTTCTTGTCATTTATGATGTCATTAGAACTTAAATATACTAAAAAAATAAGGTCGGTGTAGTTCCAATTGTCAGATGAAAAAGTTCCAAATGCTCAAAGTCTTACGTAAGGAAAACTTTTAAATATGCATTATTATGTTAATTTATGTAAATAATAATTTTGAAAAAATAATAAAAAACAGAAATAAATTGCCTGAGCTAGGCCTATATGTTGTTGATATGGGGGATGGAGGTAAATGGGCCTAAGTAACTTTGACAGTACTGATCTCTATATTACTATTCTGGGTCAATGACAATTCAGTCTTATATATTACGCATAATGTCAAGGCAGGTATGCGCTTTACATTATTATCCTAGTAATGGGATCTAACATGTGTGGTACATACCCACCTCCCCGGAGGAGTATTTGGCCCAGCAACTAGGCTAATCAGATCATTGGCAATATCCATGAAGTACCCACTTAGGCCTATAATCTCATTAGATTTACCGCGCATGCACAGCATACTTCAACCTAGGTCTACATTTTTAAGGGGGGAGGGGTGTATTATATCTCACATCTTTAAAGTAATTATTAAAATTTAAAAAAAAAATAACACAGGAATGCAGAAAGAAAATACTGTATAATTTGATATTCAATTAAGGTACGGTATTCTTATTTTCAATTTCTTGGTATAGTCAGTTTTAATTAACTCATTCCTATTCATGATTTCAATCTTACCACTGTTTGTAGAAAATTATAGCTTTGTTCCCCTAAAATCGCTACACTGTCGCTAAGACGTTTTCAGTGCAATCTTTGCACCGCGTAACAGCTCCCCGACGCAATGGGGAAGGCTTCCCGACCAATCAGAAATACCAAAATAAAAAGTAGGAACATTTTTTTACAGGTTAACAAAGTCAGGCATATTTAAAATACTCTTGATTTGAAAATAGATTGTATCTATTTTGTATTTTATTCCATCTAAGATAGTTTATGCAAGGGGATAACGAAATGGACTGCTATGATAGATAGCTTTACCTTAGTTTTCCTATGGGGGTTCCCGTCTGATACCTCATCGAACCTGGGGGCCCGGGCGTACGGTATGCTTTACTCCAGCATTCGTTAGATATTCGAAATTAGGTATAAAGAGGTATAATAATATATCTAATCGTGAAGGGGGGTTTTAAACGCAGTTCAATTCATGGCAGTACTGTATACATAAGCACAAGGCAAACGAAGAGTAATTAGCAATAAGAAAGAATACCCCTCCCCAAGTGTGATAAGAAAGAAAAACATTTATACAGATTCAATACCGTATAGCCAGGATTTTCAAACAGTGCGGGACAAATATCAGAGTGGACCCACTTTACGAGTAAAATTAAATAATGTGGACCTATTTTCTTAAGATTTTACTTAATTTAGGCTAAATAGGGCCTATGCGGAGTCTGGACCCATTTTTCAAAAAGTGGACTCGTTTTATGCATAAAATTGCATAATTTGGACCCATCTTTGAAAATGTGGACCCATTCTTTGTTGACCCATTAGAAAAATTGTGTTGTACTGTCCCAATAGATGGCTACGGCATTGTACAGATTAGCAGGAATTTTTCTCTCACCGCTAAAGCAACTCCATTCCCCGACTCCGCTACCTGTGAGCGCTAGACGACGCGACGCCGTCTGCTGATTGGTGGTGGCAGTGCGAACGGATCCTCCATTGCGCGAGTCGTCGCGTTGTTCTTTATAGAATCGCGTCGGTGAGTGCTCGGCCTCGTGGGAAAACATAGACATCCACTGAATATGATACACAGCAGCTCAGTCGGCTAATCTGATGGTAGCCACTGTGTGTGCGCTGAACCGTGGAGATCTGTAGGTCCCCGGTTCAATTCCCATCGCTGCCTCTCCTTGTGTTTCATCTACAGGGCTGAAATACAAGTTACATAGCGCACCGTCTTTCGGATGAGACGTTTAAGCCGTTGGTCCCGTGTGCATTTATGGCCCATGTGCACGTTAAAGAACACAGTAAACTCTTCGGAAAAGAGTAGGGGATTGTCTCCCGGTGTACTGTCCAATCACCACCAGAAGGACCCCACTGGAAATAAGTCTTCTTCTAGACTTTCGTGGGCTATCCTTGGTTTACACCAAATAAACCCAATCCAATCCAATCATTAGTTAATATCATCATATCATGGCGGCAAATGCTGAGATAAAATTATTTTTATTTCTCAAATTTAAAATTTATTCATTAACACTTCATATTAACATTTAAACCTCATACATATTTTTTACTTTTCGGGGAAAAAAAATAAAGAAAAAAAAAAAAAAAAAATTGAAAAAGATATGCCTACTTTGTGGGGGGTTTGGTTCTGAAACATAATGCAAAATTATTTTTCTTACATTATGAATACTTTATAACATTTGTTGCTTTTTATTGTACCTCTATGAGGATATATTTGAGTCGGGTTGGTTGGTTGCTTGCTTGAAAAAAAAATAAACAATAAATTATGTAATACATGTTGATTAATTATTGATATGTTGATTGATTGTCTATTTAATTGATTAATTAATTGCTTGACTTATTGACTGACTGATAATTGATTAGCTAATTATGTTGGACCTTTTTATTTATAGAAATGTATATAGCATTAAGTATTTATGCCCACTATACAGTATGTAATTGCTATGTCCGTGTATTATATTTTGATTACGAGTGAAGACGACGTTTAAATATAATCGAGCGTTTCTAAGCATTTCCATAGACCAATCATCGAAATTACTAAAGGCTTTTTCGAATATAATGCTTTTAAATTGATCCAGACTCTTAATTGGCTCAATCATGATAAAGAACAAGGATCTCCACAGAATATTTAACGTAATGAGGTGATTGATTGATTGGCATATTGTGAAAAAAATGTTAATTTCCTTTTAATTAACTGCAATTAAAATGTGTAATTGAAAGTAAAGGCCGTACTTGCTAATTTAATACGAAGTACGTTGATTGATTTCGAATGACTATTGATAGTTCAATTCAGATTAAACACGTCAAGAGGACTCTAGTATTCTATGCAATAACCATCATTGAAGGGAAATACAATGGGTTAGAGGGAGAGAGAGAAAGAGAAAGATAGGGGTGCTAAATACAAGATAGATCAGCCGAGTAACACGTAATAACTTCATCTGTCTAACTTGTTTGCTGAGATTTAGCCGCTTATCACACTTGGATGATCAAGAGAATTGATCACGTGAGGCCAAACGTCCATCATTAATCATCTTTAAGGACCCAAAGCTAATGATTCAGTTATAAGATGTTCAGCCACATCTATCTGTCTATGTATCAATTGCTAAACCGACATACAACTGTCAATTTTTGTTTGTCCATGATAAGCTTTGGCTATCTTGTCATGCTTGGGTGCACAGTCATGTCTTGACAACACACCAGACGATCCTGACGGCTACTGGTGTGTCCTGGTCTGCCTTAAGCGCCCTACATATTATTTTCATATATAATAATTTAATCTTAAAAAGCTTTACAATAGTGGACTTTACAGTCGAAAATATTTCATTCGTAACAGTAAATGACACGAAACACAACACGCAATGTCAATAACTTACAGAAAGTGATAATGGAGATTTAATCACTGAGAGGTATTTAAACTGTTTCAAACCTTCAATTTAAATGGCTAACGCGTTGACAATCCCCTTACTACGGAGTAAATAATTTTAGTTTCAGTTATTATTAGTAACACCAGGCCTAATATTAATGGACATTGATAACTGAGGTATTTTAATTGTCATCTTGGGTCCAGTTTCTGACACATGGTCGCCCGTTTGATGACCACCTTCTTGACTGTAAATACATCATAACACGGCTGTTGCCTTTAATGACCAGATAACAGTTTGGCAATTCTGCGAGATCAGCTTATTGTATGCCAGTGATAGTTATTTAATACTGTATTTAAATAATGTAGTTAGATTTATATAGCGTTTTATACCGAAGTCCCAAAACGCCGCTCGAGGCATGGAGCAACTCGTAAAGTATTCTTTCTTCTCCCCCGGGGTCACGTGTTTGAGCGGGCCGGTAAACCAGTACCAGCTAATCTCGTCTGTCCACAATTAGAAATGCTGTATGAACCAGTACACCCGGGTATCCCCCTTCTCGTCTAGAGAGGTGCATTAGGCTTATCAAAAGCGGTGACATGAGCATTTATGTATAGATTTTGTATATATATATTTTTTTTTACCGGCGTGTAGGCCTACGTCTAATTCTATAGAGACCAATGTCGCAGTTTGACCTCAACGTCTGTTTTGCTGAATTATAAATTGAAGTTAATTGAATGCTGAACTGGCCATGATTTAGCGTTACGCACCACCAACAATCATCACGCCATCACCATACCAAAAAGATCCCCTGCCATTATTGTACATTTAATAATCTGCCATAGAACAAACTGACAGCGTAAATAAATCAACGCGGGTAACGGAGTTAATTGCCGAGTAACAGATACGAGCGCGTCTGTCATTCCTTGAAAAAATGACAGCCCGATCTAAATAGAGAATAAAACATCGCTCGAGAGGATAGTAAATCTGTAGGAGATAATCACAAGAAAACATCATGATATTATTTTGGTTAATGTTATCTAGCGTGAAACAATAAATCAACTGTTGATAACGTCGCGAACGCGTTTACTCGCTCTTCCATTATATCGATTGCGTTTCGGTGTACCGGTACTCTTTCAGAGCGAATACAAATCAGAAGAATGATAAACATACTGGAACGTAAACATTTTTTTATCCATTAAATCATAGAGAAAATTTAATCTATTTTCTCTATGATTAAACTAATGATATGGCAATTCATTATGACTGTAATTGTAAGTGCACAGCCTACAAATAATGGGTGCATTGTAGTACTAAGCAGTTGCGGTGGTAAAAAGTTCGTCTTGCCGACGCATTAGAACAGCTGTATAAACGCGTTACGTTACTCGCACGCGCAGATATCCTCTTAAACACTTTCAGACAAGTGGTAGAAACAATACAGCAGACCTTTATTGAATTGCCTTGGGCAGACGTTATAAAAGATTTCAAAGAAAACTATCAGGTTTTAGTAGACCCACTAGAAATATAAGTTGGATTGGACAAAACATCACGTACCACACCGATCATTCGCCTGAGAGTACACATCTAAATAACATTTCTATTTGTCTTGCTACATAGAAATCCAGGCGTATTACTAAGAACTAACAATTAAATTTACGAATCTTGGATTAAGATAATATAGAGCTTACGAAAACATTTACCTAGGAACTTCTGCGTTATTGGAACAGTGATCAAGTAAATAGCGATTGTAATTGAAGTTTTTTTTTTTTTTCAAACGAATAGGGGAATAAGATCAATTCCATTTCCGACCGAAAAAATCCCGATATACCGTAGTCTACATTCGTCTGACTGAATAAGTAATTGACTTTATTAATTATTTATTGGTTGATTATTTAATTGATTGACTGCTAATTAATATATTCATTGATTTATTAAATAACTTATTGATCTATTGGTCTTTGGGGGGAAAAAAACATTTTTAAACAAAAAAATATTTAAGAACTTACTTTGCGTTATTAGTTTAATAATTGCGTTACTTATAATTTATTGCGTTACGGTACTGTTCTGAACATGCAATACATTATTGGTGATTGCGGCACATGAAAAATGTCAATATTATGCTCTTGTCATGGGAAAGAGTATGCATACGTGTTAAAGTGAACACTAAACAGAGGAGTGTGAAATACTTGATACTACGAGAGAATTAGGCCTACAACGAGGGATACCATTAGAACTTATCACCGTATGAAATCATATCCGATCTCAAAACGTGTAGGCCTCTGTTTACACATGTTTATCAATTTAATCCTGTTATTATTGAAGCTTAAGGCGAGATATGCTTGTTCAAAGCCGATAATCCATTGCGTCAATATTGACACGCTGTCGACGCGCACACATATTGATCGCGTCAACTTGCATTTCCTAAAATCAAGTACAGTATACTCTATTGAATAATTAGAATCCAGTGTGTTTACACGAAATATTTAACTAAGTTATTACCTTATCCATTTGCCAATATCTTAAACGAGTTAAATGTGAGAAAATATCACATTGTATTACTGTTTTTATCATTGCATAACTATTTATTTTATTGCGTTACTTCATTAGTTACCGGTATAGTGTTGCTGATCAATGCAATATTGTTAGTCAATATTCTTTACATTGCGTTACTGGATTGATCATCGTGTTACTCTTTGATCATCGTGTTACTCCTTTAATTATCGCGTTACTGTTATTACGATATTATCGATCATAGCGTCACAATGTAAAATACCAAAGTTCTCGTGCTAATTTCCAGACCAATGTTATGACATCATTACATGTCATCGATTACGTCATCCATATCATACTTGTAGAATCAAACGAATGAATATAATAAAGAAAATATCAGAAATGTTAAACAATTTTGTTAAGGTTGGCAGTCAGTGTTGCGCAAACATAAAAATCAGGTCATTATGGGTACGCCATTGTGTTTAAATAGTACATCGACATAAGCTGCATTTTAACCGTTACTTCAAGCTATAGTTGTGTTTGTATTTAATCCCACACACTATAAGTCCCAGAATATTCTGGGGTTTACGGCTTGAATAAACTGTGTTTTTAAAGTGTGTGTAACAATTATTTTAAAGATGTTTGTTAGATCAGGGGTCATCCGCAGTTTGCTGTATATTCCATAGGGGCAAACACGAACATTACCCGTTGACAATTTGGGTAAACAGAGACCTACTTCCCATTCATTTGTATTGACATACGGCTGACGGAGAGATTACCTGGTTGTGGGTCATCAGCTCATGAAAATCCTATAGTGGTGTCGTACCAGATAATACATGATTGGGGCCTGAAATTCTACACGTGATTAGCATTGATTTTCTCAATGGAGTAGTCTACAAGATGAGGTTAAGTGTGTTTGTGTTGACATGTCAATTTCAATTATGCGAATATCTTTATTGCATTGCTTCTCTTCACGATCTCGTCGTTTGGGGATAGTGTGTAAGCCTACTTAACGTTGTATCCTCCTTGTCCTCATTTTTCAGTCCCTGTCGAATTGCCTTTCACGACAGAAACACCTTCCCTAATCCACTCCACTGCACCACTGCACTGATGAAGTGTTTTAAGCCTACCTCAGAATAATTTTGAGGTCATTCTAATAAGATCTGCTTTAGAGTTTTCAAATCGAGTGATAAGCAATGTAAGGGATCTTGGAAGATGAGTGGGGGACAGAGACAGGGGAAGGGTGAAGGGATTGGGGAAAAAAAAATCTCGAATGAATTATTGATAATATATATAATTGCATCGTCATTTTCTTGTTCTGATGGGAAGCGTCATATGAGGAGTTCTATCAATTAGAGAGACGACCTTAATAGGCCTGTTATTACCATTGTCTTCTGTGAAATTGGAACAGCATGATAGGTGATTGTACGGTACTTAGAAATAATATGGAGAAGGTTTCCAATTAACAATTAGATGATATAATCAACGTTAGATATTACATAGTGTTGATTCGAGGCCTTGTATCTTAAAATAACAAGGCACTATTTTTAAGTGATCATCATTTTATCTAGAGTCAATTTCATTACGCTACTATCAGCTTGTCCAGATTCATGAGCAAATAATCGTCAATGAAGTTAACCCCTCCCCCCACACACACCCTCAATATCACTTCATTTGTTTGTGTTACGTAAGGTAACTATGTAGGTCTACCGTGTACTCAAGCCCCAAATTAACCTTAAAAAATCTAAGAAATCTGTTTTGAATGTATCTCGTGCAAGACATAGCCTATGTTCTCACACGGCAGCTAACGGTTAGAAGGATCCGGATCTTAACCGTTAGCTGTCGTGCGTCCATACGAAAAAAAAAATCCCGATCCGAATACCAAGAATATGATGATCGAATCACTGGCCAATAAGAAAATGGGAATTGTAAACGCGTATGTGTGATTGGCTGATGATAGAAACGCGCTCAACGTGCTAACCGATAGTGCTGGTTAACCGTTAGCGGTATCCGGATAACGCTAACGGTTAGCGCTAACCGATCGGGCGTTCTCACACATGTGCTAACGGTTAGCGCTAACGGTTAGCTCCCGATCCGGATACTAGGTCTCTCGTGAGAACCAGGCTACACTCAGCTCCCTGAGTACAGGCCCCCTCCAATCAAAGACCACTTTTGGGACCTGGGTTTCCATGGTTTTTAGCAGCTTTAGTCTCTAATTAGAATAATAAAGATAAGACATTAACATTAATAATTTGGGACCACAAAAAGCGCTATTTTATTTGGAAGTGCTCTTTGATTGGAGGAGTCTTAAATTAGAAGGAGACTTGTAATAAGTCGTAAATTCAGTGCGTTCAGAGAAAACATAAACTATGCTCCAACGGCAATAAACATTGGCCAAATATCTAAAACTCGAACCACCAAACTTTCGATTCTAGAAACCTCTGCCCAGATTGAAAACTACATGTGTTGGAATGGCCAACAATGAACTTTAAAGAGATGCACTTTTTAACAATTGAAACTCAAAACTATAGACAATTATCGTAGCAATTAAGACTCGGAGAGCATCGGTTGAGTCACACAGATGCGGGGCATTTACGACAGTGAACTTTTGCCGATTTGACACTCTTGAGCATCACACCAACGCTAACAATAGGACATCGAACTCTTGCCATTTAGCATTCGTGAATATCTTTTAATGTTATAGTTCTCAGATTAATTACCAATTAACTTTTACTTATATTCCTTACTTCTGATAGTTATGTGGTTAATACCCTTGGTACCAATACCTTTCATTATTTAGGCCATAGCACTATCAATGCCCTTCGCATAATCCCACAGCTTCACTCACCCCCCGCCAATGTTGCAACGAATCGATAAAGTTACACAATATAATATTCTAGGCCTAACTTTTATTGCAAATTCAATAATAATCAATTGTATATAATCAAAGAGTGTGAAAATCCATCATGGTTCGTAGGCTTTCACATCAGTATTCAATTTTTTTTTCCTCAATCTTGAGAACGATAAAAACAGTTAAATTGACACCTTCTTAAAGAGTGACGTCAATATAAATGTTTAGTCTATCATTCTATGCCTGTTAAAACATCATGATATCTCTGTCCTTGTGTGGAAAGACAATACGGCATATTATCATTCAAGTGACGTCATTGTTTATGTAGAATCCTGTAAACTTTAAGCGTTCGAATAAAAGAGTTTAGTTGAGTGTATTCTGTGCCGACCAAATAGAAATTAAAGTTATGGAATGCCAAATTCGCAAAATATGTTTCCTAACTAACTTAATGACTCCCAGTTCTAGCAAGCGTCGACGAAAGCGCGAAAAAATAAATAAATAAATAAAAAAGAAAATCGGCGCAAATATCATTTCGTATTCAACTTCGTCACAGACTACAATGAAACATCTTTTATCACTAAGCAAACTACATCAAGTACAACATACATTAATGTCACTTTTATGAAGTTAAAGGAAACTGTATTTAAATATCGCCGATTGATATGCACATTTTTATAATTATTACATCGAAACCTAGATACCTATTGTGTGTACACAAGCAAACAAGTTTTAAATGCTTTGACGAAGGATGCACCCGTAATGGTTGCTTAGCAACTCGGTTGACGCTTTACCTTGGAATGAAATATTTAATATTGTGGACAACATAACAACAATTTTGTGCCAATAAGCAAATCCACAAATACCTCGACATAGGCTTCAGTACAAACCTCAACAACATTTGTTTAAGGGATCTAAATAAGTAAATGTATCTTTCTTTTTGTTGGTACTATTTAAGCTTGTTGAATTATTGGTTTTGTGTCACTAAGGGATAATATTAAAGCATCGCTTATGATTTAGGTCTCGTCTCTTGCTGCTGTTGATTGTAACCTCATACTATTATGTTTCTTTAATGTTTTCTGTTAGTGAATATCCTGTTGATTAATTGATACCCAATGGTATATTATGTCAGCTCCCTTAATACCCAGGGGCCTGTGTCATAGTCACCCGGATAACCATGAAATATGTCGTTGGTTTATATACCCAGGAACGTATATTATAGGTGCCTGGATACCCAGGGGCGTATGTCATGCTGGATGTCATGATGTATATACCTAGATACGTACCCAGGGGCATATATCACTTGGATACACACATATCATCGTGTGGGTTCCTAAATATAAATTGTATGTGTTACCTATTAGCTTATATTTTTACTATTGTGAGCGGTTTTTTAATGTATAATTTACCTAATATATCATTATGTATTGATGTATAATATACATTTGATCTATATAAAACAATAAACAAAACGCACACTACTATATCTAGGTCTATATATAAATCATGAAACGATTTAGAGTTAAGCTATAAACCGTCTTGCATAATGTTATAATGATATAATGTTGAACGTTTAAGAAGAGGAATCTGAGAGTGTGGACAAGTTTCCCCAACCGGGAATCCAACCTTGGACCTTCTGCTGTCTATATACAAATGCCTTAAACAAATAGGCCATTAATATAAGCCTATACAGTATGCGTATTCTCACTACAATCACAATGTCAATCATTGTTTGGATATG
The DNA here is from genome assembly GCF_011630105.1 of Anneissia japonica. Lineage (NCBI taxonomy): Eukaryota > Metazoa > Echinodermata > Crinoidea > Comatulida > Comatulidae > Anneissia > Anneissia japonica. The sequence continues at coordinate 175,912 of NW_022725666.1, forward strand.
ATAAAATCAACTTATTAAGCCAATTGTAAACCGAAATTAGCATTAGTAACACGATCTTTTATGATTATTTACTTTTGACGTTTGTTTAGAATTCTTTTATGATCGATGTTCTTCGGAGAGTATATGCTTGTTATCACCATCAAATCCCAGAAATGTGGTAAGTAATCAACTATTTAATAATTATTCATTATTTATATTATACTTATAATGAATAACGGTATACTTCTCATTTATTTATTAATTTATCCTAATAATAATAACAATAATAATGATAATACTATACTAATAATAATTATGATGATGATTGATGATAATGATGAGGATGATGATGATGAATGCTGATAATGATAATGACAATAATAATGATGACGGTTACCATGACGATTGATAATGACAAGTTCAATGACAATATGATCATTGGTACATGAGCTATAAAAATACTATAATCTTATACACGAATAATATGTCTAGGTATATCCAGTATTTTTTAAAGAAAATATTTGACTGGAAATAAGTTCGACGCGTCACACTACAACGCGTTGTGGTTACGCAGTAAAATATGTCATTGCAGCTTCCGCCTCCGGCTACTTATATGCTTTCTCTCACTTTAGAGAAATATTGTTTTTGTAGCTAAGTCAACAGAAGTGTATTTCTCTCATTAGCCAGAAGCTTGTACTCGTTCCTAGGCCATAGTCTTAGCCAACATGGCGTTTACTAATTTGATAAATTATTTTCGGGATTAACCAGAGCCCATTTTTTTTCATTGATGACAGTGTGGATATAAAATATCTGTGTCTATAGTAATTATAATGTGAATGACTTTAATGTGGATTTCTCAAAAAGCTAACCTAATCATTTGAGGTGACTCTCATCCATATTGAAACAAACATCCGTAGTTTTCGATACCGGAATTGGCTGGTGATCAGTAAAGCCACCACTTTAGACGGTGTTTACTGTAATGTTTTATTTATGAATTAATTTGGTTTAGAAGAAGGCCCTTTTAATACCGGTATCAATTTGATTGGATAGTACCATAATAAAGAAATATAATACAATATAATATGTGTTACATAATTATACTTTTGTATATTACAAATCGAGTTTATATTTTAAATAATACCAACTAGCAAAAACTTTTTTCCAGCCAAGTTTTACACTTCATATTTCACCCCATATGGATAAACAACGGGGGTCCAAAATTAAGAGTTAAGTGTTAAGAAGAATTGAGGATGTTCGTCTCAAATTGGAAATGTGTCATTGGTTTAAACTATGACGCCTGGTGAATGAACGTCATTAATATTGTATGATTTTATTACTGTGTTATCTTAGGCAACTAACCGCCCGGTCACCTTAGCACCTAGACCTACACATTTGAATATCAATGTATTCCACTTAACTTGCTCTATTTCATTTTTTCAAGTTAAGTTAAATTTAGAAAATGAAACAGAGCAAGTTAAGTGAAATATCATTGTATTCACTAAACTTGCTCTATTTCACTTAAATTGCTCTATTCCATTTTCTGAAGTTTCTCTTTCTATATTTTGGCAGTCTACACATGAATAACGTTCGTATAGACGACGATGGTTATAGAATGTTTGATGAAGACGAATTTACACAACTACTAAATACAGCATCCGAAACTCTTGGTATGTATTTCTGCACGAGGAAAACATTTTCTCCAGCTGTTATGATAACCTTTCTTAGTTTCACATTAATTCTAGTTTGGAACCAAGTATGGACTAATCCTCATTTAAGTATTCCACTTGCGAATTTATTCGCGCGAGTCTAAAGCGTCGGTTCATATGCGCATGCGTTTTCGCTTCAGCGAAACCGGTAGTTCGAAAATGTTTCTACTATTTGCGAAGCGAAAAAAGCGGAGCAAATCAGAGCTCAGCCGAACAGATGCCTTCCTTTCCTAGTGAAAAAACAGGCTTTACGAGGATAGTAGTTGAGATTTGTTTCATTCTTGAGAAAAAATTCTGTGATGAAAGTAAATATACCGCGACCGTAATAATTATCTAGGTAACTATATCGCGAACTATGATTTTGATACCAAGAATATAGCTGTAATACCCATGCGCAATTTGAATTGCCACAATCGTAAGGCAATGCTATCAATTATCGCGAAAAACCATTTGCGCATAATGTAACGTAACTTTGTAATGCGCATGCCTAGTTGTAAAATGACACAAACATAATTTGATGTGAACACTGCAATGCGCAAGCTCATTTGGACTGCCACAACTGTTTATGATTGATATTCAAACTGTACATTACGCACGTCATTTGAAACTACAGTACGCATTTATACGTGTTTGTTAAATGTATTTGAATGAGACATTTTTTTCTTGTATCGGAATATCACGCTTTCATACAAATTAAACATAAAATGTATTTGCTTGAGCTAATATCATTCAATATTTTAATTGCTTACTTTGTACAATAAAGTGCATTATTAGATTTCAATTATATCTTTAAACGGGAAAATATTTTCTAGATAGTGTACAGAAGCATAAACCTAAATAATATGGTTAATATTATATGAAGTACCGGTATATAGAACAATTAATGGTTTTGATCTGTAATGTCAGGCACACAATGCACCAGACGGTCGTTGGCCAACGCAATTATAACGCAATGCGACGATGCGCGCGCAAGGGATCGTTTCAGACTGCTACCTCCAATCAGCAGACGGCGTCGTACGACTGCCGTACGACGCCGTGAGTGCCCGGCTTACCGCATTGCAAGTTGATAACATTTCTGTTTCTTTCAAATGAGCATTTAAAGGTTTTAAGTGGTTTTCAAAATCACAGAAAGTAGCCTAGGCCTATATTATACAACAAAAGACACCGGTATTCTATGTATTCACACGATCGTTAACATAATGATGTTTCCGCTAGGCTCCACCCATTGTCGTTACAGCGTAAACGAACATAAGCAAACGACTTTTTAGCAAAACGCGTGAGTTTGTGGGAAAACGCGTGTGTAATTGTGTGACGAACGCGTTTTTCTGGTAGGCTAACCTTCTAAGCGCCCCAAAAGTAGGAATCTGATTGATCGGTCGTAAAGTTTGATTGGCACTCGGAAAAGGTCCATAGTACAGTGGAAGTACACAGTGACAGTTCTGCTTATGTTATCGGAATTTCTCAAGTGTCTTCAACCATCAACATTGATTGATTGGTGGTCATAAAGGAGTGAAATTTCTACTGACAAGACTGAGGGCGCTATAATGTTGTTCCCGTTGTGAGCCATGTTTTGTAACAAATAAATTACCAGTTACAGTAAGCAACTTGCTAATCAGAATACGTAGGTCGTACATCGTTTATTAACGGATAGTTAATTTCCTTTTGAAATCGCATTTATGAAGTCCTAAGATACATTGAAAGCATGCATAAAAACACTAAGCAATACCGACCGCTGCCAAACAGATTGTCAAAAAATGAACTTTGAACGATTAAAAAAAACGCAACATACAGAGAGCCGTTGGTTTGTTTGCTGTCATCGATTATCAAAAAATGAACTTTGAATAATTATTAAAAAGTAACATACAGAGCCATTGGTTTGTTTGCTGTCATCGCAATGACATTTTATTTGATGATTTCACGTCATTGTAGTTTATATACTGCGCCGATACTGATGATAGTAAAAGCGCTAATACATCTGTTATAGGCTACAATAATTATGCCATGTAGTCTAATTAATTATTAGATAGTACCTTTATAGCTTAGGAGAAGATTTCTAATTAATACATTTGCCCTGGGCGCCAATAGCCAATCAGGAACAAGATATTAAGTATAAGACCGATGGAGAGGCAAGACATGTTTATCTTAGTCGAATCAAGGTGTGTTGTTGTAGGTTCAAGTTTAATTAGGAATGCCCAAGATTAATTCAATTTGAAGTTCTGTTCTTACTTTTTAAGAACGAGAACGAGCGTTGATGATATATGTACTAATTTAGAAAATGTTTACTAAACATCTGACATGTTCACTAATTTGAACTTATGTTTATAGCGTACAATTGTAGACGTTTAAAGAGCGACGCGTAAACATGAGCGATCATGTGAGATAGTAACGTCATAACACACCAATTTTCACCTCCAATTTGAGACTCCAAGATCAACTGACAACCTATCTTCAAACATTGAGCTCACCTTCTAATACAACTCCAATTCGAGTTCGAAAGTTAGACGCAAATTCTGAATAAACAAATATACCATAACTGAAAACGCATCATTTCACAAGCAACAGGGATATTTAACATTATATATTTTCATTATCATCGATGATATGACATTTTTTTGACTTTGTAAACTCATGTCAATCTAAAACCGGCTGGCATAGCTGTTGTTTCCAGCTCTCAATCTTGAGAGTAGTTGGGTTGGGGGTGGGTTGAATTAGTAAGCCTACGTCCCATACGTTGTCGTTAGTCAACCTATTTTATCTACATTCGACATCTCCACGCCCACATCATCCCCGACTACTTTTAAGATTGAGAGCCGGAACAACCGCTATGCCAGCCGCTTTTAGATTGACACGAGTTAACAAAGTAAATAATATATTAGTGGGCAAGCCCTCTGGACATCTTTCTTGAAGTTGGCCTGTTAATCGATCCTTCGTGCAATATTCCCTATCTAATATATAGAATACGACTATATTAATTGCATATAATTGTTGTCCAAATAATATTGTTAGCTAATACAGTAGTAAGGACGCCACACTACAAAAAAAAAAAAATAAATAAATAAAATCAACTAAAATTTCCTTTTGTTTTTATTCCAGGTGTAGAATACCCTATTATAGTTGAGCGTTTAGGAGAAGAATTTTTCTGCTTGTGTTTTGAAAAGTACGGCCGAGACTTAGGTACAATCGGTGGAACACTGTTTGACTTCTATAGCAATCTAGACGGACTCAAACAATACGTAACGGAATGTGGCAGCATAAGGCAAGAAAAGGTACGTATTATTAGTGCCAACTATAATAGATGATTATATCTATATGAAAATATAATGGAATTAGTTCCGGACAGTTAATGAAGAATGAATTATATTTTATGAATGAATTTTATACAGGCCTACGTGTCATTTTAATCTATTTCACGCCTTGATATCAATACTATTCACATGGGGTATGTAAATTAACAGCGCACTCGGTTTCTCGAAGTGTCCGAAAAAGAGGACATATATGCAAATTAAGATTGGCAGAGATATATTAAGTAATGTCAATCAAACTTAACAACTGACCAATCAGAAAAACGCGATGAATAAGCGCATGTCCCACAAAAACGTAAGTGAATTGTGTTGACATTTATTACTAATTGTATAGTTCTGGCAAAATCCCTTCAGCAAATCTTCCTATAGACCTACCATTTTAAACAAACCACACTTACAAAGAAGAAGAATCTTGAATCCATTCCATTAAAATTTGCTTTTGTATGATAATAGTAATATAATAAATAACAATTGAAGTTTTGATGGTTGTAAATATTTTATTTATGAAGTTTTCAGTAATTCTGTCTTTTCCCCGCAGTTGTCGTATTTCCGGTGTTCCCGCCAGACAGACTCGTTGCAATTGTATTTCTACTCAGACAGCAAACTACTACGAGATAGCATGGTAGGCCACCTAAGAATGATATCGGTACTTCTTTTCAATACGTTTGTCGAAGTATCCCGAATGAACATAGATAATGGCAGTCCTGGTATATACTGTATTCAACCGTTGTCTGACAACACCTCGAACGATCTAATCGGCGGCGAGTTCAACTTACCTTCCAAAGTCGGTGAATCCAGAGTAAAGGTCCTAACGTTCTGTAAATCTTTTCCTTTCCATGTGGTGTTCGACAGGAGTTTAACTATTATCCAAGCTGGAGATTCTGTTCTAAGATTTTTAACGCAGGATGATGACTTCGCGAATTTGAATCTGAATGATTGTGTAACATTCATGCAACCAGCTCTGGAACCGGTTGATTTTGAGTCGATTATTGATCATATCAATTTCCCGTATATTTTACGAACAAGACCGGGAACCAAGGGTAACCAAGAGTCTGAGGTGAGTTATTAAACCACTTGTCATTAACCTTCTCATGATGAGAACGTTATAAACTTAACAGAAAGAAAATTAAATTGGTTAGAACATGGACATATTAATAGGTCCATGGTTAGAAGTGTTTAAAATACAAGATCACATTTTAGCGAAAGGTTAGTGAGGTGGTTCCCAAGTGTGAAAATGACAACACTAGGTTCTGGTTTCTGGTAACTTCAGAAGTAGGGGTATAACAGGCGGGTAGAAACAATGTCAAGCGCTAAGAAAAGTTCACCATCGCCGTTAAAGACACATAACCTGAGCCTTCACAAAGCCGTATAGACCAAAAATGGACAGGAGACTCACAATAGTTCATTTCATTTTATTCAGGAATTAAAATCACATATTTCTTAAATACAAAACAAAAACAAATAACAGATAAATGATTAAGAACAATAGGTACGACATTAATTCCTAGGGTAACCAAAAGTTTTAAGATATTAAAAACTTATTTCTATTGGGGCCCGAACTTAAAAAAATAAATAAATAAATTAAAAAAAAACATGATTTCGGATACACGCTATTAATCTGATTGTTGCATAATATTGTACGTACTCGTTGAGGATAACAACATTTCTAAGTGCTTTAGACGATTTTATTGTCAACAGTTATGTGAATTTGTAGTGGAATATTTAGAAGTAGAGTGTACGAAAATTACACATCCAACAGAGTATACCAGTAAGATATTAAGACATGTCAGCAAATTAGAGAAAAGAGAAAGCGTCCGATTAAAAAGGAAATTTGAATGGTAACTAAAATTCAATTCTCTGGAAAAGTAGTCGAAAGTTTTTTTCAATGGTAATGTTATCATTGTCGGATGGCCAGATCAAAATCGTCCACACTTATGAACCCATGTTTCCCCTTTTGTAGCCTCATACGGATCATTCGTCTGTATACATGAATGTATTTAATAATAATTTAAAATGCATGTCACTTGATGCCAACATAAAAAAAATGTAGGCCTAGGTCTATACATGTATAATGATACATTAATTCAATAGTATATCCTCAATTAAACTAACGTGAACATAACGAGAAAAACATTTGTGAATATTTTACTTTGTTGGATTGCAGTGGAATCAAAAGCCTAAGGTTGTTTTGTTGTAAAGAAAATTGATTAAACAACAGATTCGCTATATTGCATAGTTACAATCGTAACTTAATCGAAGTCATCGAACTAAAAAAAAACCATGATTTTGGATACGCACTATTAATCTGATTGTCGTATAATGTTGTACTAACTCGATGAGGATAACACAAAACCGCCAAGTGCTTTAGACGATTTTACAGTCATCATATAGTGGCCATATACTATACATTTGAACATTTATAGAAATGGATACAGTACTTAAAACTTGCTACCTCAAAAAACGACATAATTAATTTTCCATAGTTATCCATCTTTTGATTGGCCGTAACAAACGCGTTACCTAATTTACATCCAGACGCGCACGCGCTGTCCTTAGAATGAGCTACTATGGCTATGTTCTCACACGGCAGCTAACGGTTAGCAGGATCTGCATCCTGCTAACCGTTAGCTGCCGTGCGTCCATGGGAGAAATTCCCGATCCGGATACCAACAATATGATGATCGAATTACTGGCCAATAAGAAACTGGAAATTGTAAACGCGTACGTGTGATTGGTTGATGATAGAAATGCCCTCAACTTGCTAACCGATAGCGCTTGCTAACCGTTAGCGTATCCCGGTTAGCGCTAACCGATCGGGCGTTCTCACGCAGGTGCTAACGGTTAGCGCTAACGGTTAGCTCCCGATCCGGATACTAGGGCTCTCGTGAGAACCAGGCTATAAGCTTTCGTGAGAACAGCAACTTAACATGATCGGCTTATAATACCTCCCTGATTTAAGGATTCGTATGACCACTGTGACTGCACGCCTAGCACTGACAACAGTCTAAGATGATTTCTTGAAATGAAATATTAATACACCTAGGCCCTACTAGTAAAACTACTAATATCGTAAATCAACGATTCATTTTCGGTATTCTCAGGTTGTTTGAGCTGATGCATTGATCCGTCCTCGTATGTACCAGAGCATGATACATTAACGAATGATTGTAACATTGCGTGATTTATAGTTTCGATGGGTAGAAATTCGGATCAATTGGGATGTGATGTATATGTATTTATGTGAAGAATCTATACATTGCACAAACTTCAACAGTCCGAAGACATACATTAATCACATACGACAGAAGGAATGCATGTTTCAAACATTCGAGCGAGTATGATTTAGGCATTGTTTGTTAATGTGTAACAACTCCAATTGATGATGTACTGAAAATAGAAGTGTAGACCTAAAGTAAAGTAAAACAATTCACTTTTATTAACTAAGCAATTTGGGATGGACTAATGAAGACCCAGCTCCTATTGCAGTACTACTCCCTCTAGAGAACTGGACAGTACATCGGAAGAAAATCATCGTCTTTTTATTTTCAAAAGTTTAGCCTACTGTGTTTAACTAGTCAACGTGCCAGTTCTGGAAGACAGTTGTAACCACCAGTTAATATCTGCGCTAAGACTCTTGTTGGCTTAGGCCTATATATTATTTTGTAGGTCTAAACCCTTCTACCATCTGTATCTACAAAAGAAACTCAAATACACTGCAGTATATTAGGCCTACGTAAAATTACGAAATATAGAACATTTCAACGATTCTTTAAGACAAACTTTTAAAGGATGAATGATAAAATACCGTTCGTAATAGCAAATATTTTATTTTTGACCACAGGCAAGGGTGTCGACATCATTTAACATTTACGTCAGAATTGTCGTTAGATAACGAGCGATTTTTTATACATATCTACTTAGGGTTGACGTATTTTATATTAGTTTGAACTTGAATTTTGGGATATAACTACATCGAATCAGGTTCCATCAGATTCAAATAATACTGATCACTCATAAAGTTGAACATCATAAAACTGCCCACTGCATTCAGAAATACTTTATTACCCATCATGCACTAGATTGATTCGTTGTGTAATTAACAGTATCGTCTACGTAGTAATGTGTGTATAATCTTTTTTGTAGGTTTTATTTTGTCTAGCTTTGACTGGTAAATTAGACAAAATATATAATATACTTAAACATACATACATAAATTGACCTATTTTTATTTCAGTGGTTATAATAGACTATGTACTCACGATCTAAATACTAATAATTCCAAACATAAATTAATTGCATTTTAAATTATTTTTTAATTAACGGAAGGTTAATTTGTCGTGAAATCTTTTATGCTTACAGTCAATCGGATTTAACCCGCTTTCTATGACCATACTATCAAATAGCTTAAATTAATAACGTTTAAATATTGTCTGTTCATTCATCCAATTTTCGGATCTACTAAATTAGTAATTATTCACTCTGGCAACAAAATTAAGTATTATTTGAAAACAAGCAAATGCTGTTTACTTTAATTTCCGTTGTTTAAATAGTGCGAAACAACGGCAAAATCCTACACTTACGTTAAAATGAGTTTGTTGGCGCCAATTCGTTGCCAGATTATCGGTTGCTTTTAACATATTATTTGCCAATGTTATTGTCGAGTTGCCTGATGATGACGAACCGGACGATTAACTTGGGATTACAAAGCACCATGGAGGACATTTTTTGCGGACCTAGAACTAAGCAATTACTAGTATTATTTGGATACTGGTTGGGTGCTAATCTAAGACTTGCTTGCCAAAATTCTCTGGCGATACCGTTTTTGAGCAATCTTTCATCGGGCCAATAACTAGTTAAATCCAAACATCATTTTTTTTGTTAATAGAGGTTAGCATTTCACATTTGTATGCAGACATTTTGAGACGCATATTTTGTTCAGTTCCAAAAATGTCCAATTGCATTTATTTAGATTCAATTTATTCAATTTCAGCAACAAAAGTGTCACAGATTACAAATTTGAAAATAAATAACTTTGAATTCCAACGTTCTGTACCACAATTACATGAATGTGGAATTAATATCGCCATTTGAGAAAGAAATCAATAAGCAGACATTATAATTGATACAAAGAGAATTGAATTATAGAAATTTGCATGTTTATAATTATATATGTTTAATGTCCAATTAAAGACAGGTTTTAATTGTCACTCGTTGACAAGCATGTGTTTTTAGAGCTTAATTAAAGGGTTTTTTTACATGGCTCCGTACCATTTAATTTGGTTAGGAATTTTAGATAGCCTTGTATGAACTACATACATGGATTCTTTTCTTAGGACCCTTTGACGGACTTCTTTTCGAGACGGCGTCTTTTCGAGATGGGCGTCTTTTCGGGATGGGCTTATTTTCGATATGGGCGTCTTTTCGGGGTGGGCTTCTTTTCGAGATGGGCGTCTTTTCGGGATGGGCTTCTTTTCAAGAATACTTTTGCAAACTAAGAATGGGCTTCTATTCAATAGTAAATAATTGGAAAATTGCTACCGCACTTTACGACATTTTCCAACTATTCTGTTTCATATTTGTTTTTACTTTTAACTATGATAGGATTATTTTATTTTATTTATTGGGGCTGAGGGGGATAGTTAAGAAAGGGGCTAAGCTCGACTAAACTTGTCTCTTTTTTGGCTCCTATTATACCATTTGTTTGTTTTTTGCGTATACAATAAAGAAGAAGAAAAATATAGATACTTACATGCTATGATAATCATCATAGATAACGTCAGTTTGAATGTAGTGGTACTATCTCGAAAAGAAGACAATAATATCTTGGTTATTAGAACCCATGAGGTTACTTTTGCAAACTAAAGAGGGACTTCTTTTCGAGATGGTCTTCTTGACATTAAACCTATTGAGCTTCTATTTGAGGTTTTACGGTAATGCCTATAATATTTTTGTGTCTAATCACTTTTGGTTTATATCATGGTTATCGGAGTTCCATTTAAACTTTTAGTTCATTACCAGAATACTTAATATGGTCGAGACGATGTGGTCACAGGTTATTCATCAATGTCATCTCTGCAGGTGCCAAACTATTGAAAGATTTACCATAACAGTATGCAATCTATTAATTCACAATATCAGTTAAGATAAATATTAAGAGCATTTTACGCATTTAAAGTTAATTGCTGTCAAATGTGTACTATCAAATACGTGTCCTTATTATTATCCATCCGTTTTAATTCTTCAAAAAGTGTGGTTATTTAGTCTAAGCCTGACGAACTGTCATTTGCACTTAGATATGGAGTCAAACTGAACGAGCAATAAGTGTCCAAATCGGTATTATTGCTTATGTTGTTAATGCGATACATAAACGTTTTAATTTAGTTTTAAAAATTATATAAAAAGAAAGAATCAAACACTTGGATGATTTAAAATTTTGTGAGTGTACTTGGCGCAGAAGATCGCAAAAAAGATCGCATTTGTTATCAGCTTCTATTGAACCTTTTGGATGTTAATCGAATTTTCCATTACAACAGAAATCGAGGTGCGTTAATCAATAGTCAGGAATTTGCGCATGTCCCCTTCAAACGCACGTTAATTTACGTTTACGCTGTTCAACATCATAGCGACTCTCTCGAAGCAACGGGGCTTTAAACGGAAAAGTTCATTAGGTACATACTATAGAAAACTATTGAATTTTACTGAGATTTACATCGTGGTATGCCCATATATAGTCATAAAGTGCCTATATATGGTCATGATGTGACGTCATCGTTACCATATTTATGCATGCCACATTTTTTTGTCAAATAAAATTTGATAATCTGTTGGACAGGGCTTTATTTTGACTTCTTGAACACAAACATTGAAAATATTATCTGAAGTTAGTATCGCTCCTTTTGAATTTTACGAAAACTTGAATTGCCGACAATGATTCACAGGATGATTGGTTAATTCTTGATGACGTAATATCCTCGTTATGAATAGTAAACACCATATTACTCATTGAGTAATGTGTGAGATTCCCTGGTGAAGGGGTAACTTGGTAATTGAGAATCCTAAGAACTTTCGTGATAATGTTCGTTATCATATAAATTGTTGATTTACATATTTCTGATCGCGTCTAATCATGGCACTTTTAGGCTACTGTTTGCAGTATGGAAGCCTACTCAATATTGCAGACTTGTTTGAGGTTCTCTACTTTTAATTTTTGTTTAGTAATACTATGTCAGTATTCAATATTCTACAATAGGTTAGGCCTAGGCCTATATATTCCTTAACCAGGTTGATTCAACCATCGGAATGCAACAATGTATACAACCACTTAATTCAAAGAAAGAGTGCAGAATTTATTTCCCGCATGGTTATGCATACACTTTCAACTTACTGCGAGCTTACATTTCTTAACGATTAAACAGTCTACAACAATAATAAGCAAGCCAGATGATACTATTCTAACATTATTCTTGTTTATATTTATTTTCATACGATGCATATTTGGTAGGCCTCTATGTAACCTGTTTGTTTAAGAAAGGTAGAGTAGGTATCCACCCTACAGGAGCGATGTTCTTTCGAAAGCTTTTGATATCTTCCCTGTCCTTCGTCTTTTCGTTGGTGTGGTAGTAATATAGTTTTGGTGGCGTGGTCGTAGGCCTACATCTATTGTTACCATGATAACTAGAGTTTTATATTACACTGTTTCAGCACTATAATAATGTTAGAGGGAAAAGATAAATGATGACAGACTATGTTTTTACCATGAAGTGCAAACATTAATAATCCTATTTCACATTACTATCATGAAAAATGGGCAATTTCCGTAATGTGTCTCTGGCCGGCCATTTGTTTACTGCAAGGCACTTTATCTACATTAACTATCTTCACCAACGTATTATAAGCGGGTACCAGGTTCGGATGCAAGTATACTGAGTAGGTAGCTGCTATATCGTGGAATAATCTCCAATTGTTAGTCTATTATTATAATCATTAGTATATCTCTTCTAGGATTTTAGCTGAGCCCTATGTTTCTAAAAATAACTCATGTTCTATTTCGAAGTTTAGACACGTACACACTGTAATTAAGTTGAATGTATTCGAAGTTATATTATATTGTATAATGTTAAATTTGAAATGTAACCTATTAGACATTGTGCAATTAAGGTTACACTTCTGAATCACTCGCTGAGTTAATGGACCTGTTATCGCGGTTGAAGTAACCGCTAGCTTGATGGGCAATCATAATTCCCTCTCCAGTTGGTCGTTTTGTTACGATGAGTTTGATCTAAAAAGTCGCAAACCCGTCAGCTTGTGTTTAAGTTGCTATCAATCAGTGATCGGAAATAGCGCGTTAAAGCTGTTCTCACCATGGTCTTACAGAAGCTTATAATAATGATAGCTGGGTGCGTCTAGTGGCTATTTACCGCAGTCACGTGCCGCGCAATAACACGTCGTCATCAGACAAGTTCGCAAGTTTCATCTTGACGCGGTGGGACGTAGAACGTAATGACATCACTAATAATGTCATCTGCACATGCAAGAACATTAAGTTCTCCTCGTCGCGTGGATTTTAGGATGCATTTTGGGCAAATCTACGTTGTGGAGAGAACGCATGAGTGAATCCATCCTAGCGTTGAACGCGTCGTCGCGCAAATCGAAAGTTCCTTACCTATGGCATTGAACGTGTATGCAGATGATGATAGTAGACTGAAATAATAATTAGAATAAAACTAAATAGCTTTCGGCAAAGCTTATAATACCTGTGAAGACGAAACGTTGCATAACCGGTAATTCAGTCATTCTCAGGCTAACATATCTCTTGGCTAGTTACTTTTTGTAGCGAATCAATGGGAAAATAAAGAGAAATAATTTGTTCACCTTGGTTAATACTGCGCTGATGGCCGGGAGATTGAGAATTCTGGCAGTTCAGTTCCCCAGCAAAAATTATACCTCATGGGCATGAATAAGTAACCAGAAGCATACCTTCGGCTATTGAACGATACAATAATTTGTAAAGAAAGAGTCAGTGCAGAGTTCACAAATAATTAGGCCTAATACTAGCAGAATGTTTGCAAAATAGGCCTAATGGTAGCAAAAAATATCCACCATTGGATATTAACGTTCAATACGGGGTTGCGAATATGAATTTTTTGGGTTGCATGAATGTAGAGGTTATTAAGTCAGAGTGAGGCCAAATAGCTTAGTTATGAAACATGACTTGTTCGTGTCAGCAAGCGAGCGAGTAAGGAAAAATTATGAAGAAAAACAAGATGTGCAATAAGGAATTCTTAGAAGATGATTACAGGGATTCACAAGGGTGTTACGGGGAAAGCGGAATAAAGTGAATGATAATATCCTGTTTAACTTAGAGCAAGTACAAAGCTATCAGAAGAGTTATTTTGTAGCTCAATAGGGGATCACATATTCTGCTACTGACATTAAATATATTTACACAGACAATGGTACAAGCTGTGTCTACACAAGTTCTATAAATTTAACACACCGTACACTGTTCTCCAGGCTGTGCAGACACAGCCTGCATGATTGTTTGTGTAATTGTATCTACATGACAGTAGCAGAATCGGGTGTATATATACTGAAGTCTTGTCTCCATCACATTGCTACACTGTCGCTACAATGTTTTCATTGCAATCGTTACATTACGTAGCTGCCCCTGGTAGAGCATACTGCATAATTGTATGCGATTCACTCTGGTGGTACGGTTCAAATTTGGACCCCAATTGATACTGCATATGTGGTTACACAACATGAATGACCCATGTTATACAACGGAATACACCATTCGAATATTAGGGATTGTTACTGCCTAATGAACTTGTCCCGAATGTCAATCAAATATAACAATTGGCCTATCAAAATGCGATATTATTCTATTGCCAGGAATAAGCCTATATGTATGTCCCGCAAACACAAGCGTTTACGTACGTTTACCCAATATAAAGTTCTACACCTTAGAAATAATATCCAAGGGACAGGGCTTGGCGGAAACGTTCATTCCCACCAGTGATGCACTGCGGTTGCGCGGGTTCGGTTTCTATAGTTACGAAAATAGGATCAATGTGTTACTTAAATTACTTTAATTACAATTGATCTAACTGAAAGTCAAGTTCGCATGCCCGTGTTATGACATTGACATTATATGAATCACTGCTCTTTACGGTCAATACCCCGAACTGAGCCATCTAATCTATTTGTTAACGCCAGAATCAATATTCAATAATTCCACCAACATTACGTCTAATGGTCTGAACCATCGTCTTCAAATACGATTAAAATTTGTTAATATACTGCATGTTATTGTTTGACTGATATCACTAAGTATCCACATCATATACACTGTGTGGCAGCGTTGTTCTGCATAGGCATAGCCTTATGTAACTGCCAATATTATCTGATAAATCGCCAAATGGTTTCGATTTCGACCTACCGTCATTTGTCTATATTCTTTTTAAGCGCATAATAGGTAATTAGGCCTAGTGTAATCTTACAAAGACTCTCGTTCTAAGCTTCCTGTACTGCACCATAACAAAACTGACCCTCATTTAAAACATAACCACAACAATCACCAATTGTAACTGTTGTGAGTCTTTCTGATATGGACGGCAGACCATGATATACTACAATACACTGCGCGTGGGGCTGTGCATTAATGTCATATCAGTGGACTAATAAAGATTAATTGCACGTATAGCCGCGTAAATTAGGGGAATAAATTTAACCATTCACAGTACAGCACGTGTTAGTCCACATTGACTGCATTATGGCCAAATATCACAAACTGATACTTCCGCGTGCATTGATGACATCACGTCAAATATCGCGTACACCCATTTCACGTAACCCATTTTTTGCGTAGGCATACTGCTTTGTTGGTGACGTATACACGTACCTAGATATCTCTGTGTGTACGGTTAGGCATTTGTATGCATTCCTCTACATACAAACATCTTTGAATACGCAATTAAGACTAATATATTTCTTGATATGATACATCTGTGAATAAAAATAACTGTTGATGAGAAGAATTACGAAGTTTTAATCACTAGCACAAACCCCCTCACCAACATGAACATGGCTGTCAATCTAGTCTTTTATCATTATTTTTGTAGGCAACGGAAATTAAAGGGCAGATGATCTTTATATTTGAAATGGACTGTGTGCTGTTCCTTGGATCACCTTGTGTAGCAAAGCTTGAGGAACTTACCGGGCGTGGCCTGTATTTGGCCGATATACCGATACACGATGCTACCCGTGACGTCATACTTATGGGAGAGCAGACCAAGGCTCAAGATGGCCTCAAAAGACGTATGGACAAGCTAAAAGACAAATTAGAACAGACTAGTAAAGCGTTAGATGTAGAGAGAAAGAAGAACGTTGATTTACTTGAATCAATTTTTCCCGCCGATGTTGCCAAAAAACTTTGGCGCGATGAGCCCGTGGAGTCTAGGACCATCGAATCTGTATCAATGCTGTTCTCCGACTTAGTTGGCTTCACAGCGATCTGTTCCACTGCTACGCCTATGATGGTTGTAAATATGCTTAACACTCTTTACACCGAATTTGATACGTTCTGCGAATTTCTCGATGTCTATAAAGTGAGTATATTTCTTTATCTCCGTATCCTTAATATCGTTTTTCTTTTATTACATGTTTTTTCCCATAGACCTTTTTTAATAAACCCAGAAAAACCTAAGTCTAATCTTGATTATATGCTACTCGAGTATCCCATTGTGTATCTGAGTGTACGCCTCAAAACGGTCGTCATGGTTTCGCAAGAGCAAACCGTTTACCTGGTTCGTCTAATTTTTTTTAATTGCAATGCGCATTATATATTTTTTTATGATAAAAAAAACTCTTGTGACTCAACATTAAATTATGTTTAATACGCCCCATTGCGTAGTGTCTTTTTGATCGGCTCTTTGTCACCCACAACTCAGACCTGCGTTGTGTACTTCTTGACGTTTTATTAAATGAGTCACTTTGCGTTAGTTGTTGATGGCCTTTTCGTCATAGAACCACGTTTTTGGAATCTCTAAACATGTAATATTTTATTTATTTATTTGATGAACCTATGTTCATTTTGTGTTTTGGCCACACGCACCAGAAATTAGTCAAAACTACCACATCGCGTACCGAAAGGAATTGACCAATTTAATGTTGTTATTACTAAATAATGTCTTAGTCTGAACTGCGCCTTCGAGGTCAAATCGACATACACCACATACACACAACATATTAAGCCCTGTCCAGACTATCAAATTTTATTTGACAAAAACATGTGACATGCCTAAATATGGTCATGATGACATCACATCATGACCATATATAGCCACATCATGACTTTATATGGGCATACAACAGTTTTTTGTCAAAGAAAATTTGATAGTGTAGACAAAGCTTTAGTTTATGTCGATTAACCTTAGATACGGGCATGCGCAGTTCAGACTACGAAATGGCTTATTAAATATTTATGAGGTAAAGTATAGTAAAAACAGATATCTAAGTGCAGTAAACCTAATCGCTATATAATAGGCCTATTAAGTTTCGTGTTTGCAAATAAAGTAATTTAAATTTCAAAAGTAAACAACTAAATTATAAAAAAGTCATGTCATTAAAGTAATGGAAGTGTTACTGTTTGCCTGTTAAAACATATTCGAGTAAGCATCCTTTAAATAATTCACATGCTAAAATAAATTTGACAGTGAACTGCAAACAAGGAGCTATGGATGCGATTTTTAATAGGAAAGCAATCTTTAATAGCAGTTTACATATTAAATGCCGAATTTGGTTATCAATTATTCGTAACTAAATAGAAAATGTATTTTCAGAAATAATTATTTATTGATCCGGCCAACTGGTACAAAATGAGTTTGTAGTGCTACGTGATACGAATAATAACGCTGCATATGAGTACAACTCCTAGTGATTTTCCACCTTTTTCGGTTACGGACTAGGGGTGAAGGAAGGGCCCTCGAATTTGTGCCTCCCGAGTCCGTTGAAAATGTTATGGGAAATAGCTCTCTCTGGCGTCACTAGAAGGTATACAGTTCTCTAACACAGTTCTGGTTTCTATAATGTATATGTACGACAAAATATTTTTTTTTTCAAACATAATTAACTATGCATATTCGCATATTGCTCTTCGTCTTCCAGATGTTTCTAATATACAAATATGACGCTTCCTATAGTATTAGTTTATAATAAAATCTTATGTCTTTTGAATGATGCTTCAAGCAGCAATTTTTGTCTATCATTGATTTATTGTTTTCACAATAGGCTAATCTATGGAGAGTAGAAACGCTTTGTAACGCTAGATTACTTTCTCCCCATTATGGGTCACGTGATTTTAGATATGTATCGTGTGGTTAAAATTATTTACTCAATAAATATAACATCGTCTGCGTTTGTAATTTTCTTCGTATTGATGAAGTCAGGAATCCCGAAGAATAGAATGTGGTTTATACCTAGCAGTAAATTATTTATTGGTAATCGCGTTGCGTTGTATTGTAATATAACTTTCCGGAGTCTCAATCAAGCTTAACAACTGACCAATCATAACAGCGCAAGAATTAAGCGCGTCTTACAAACACTGTCGTTTTGTGGGACCTAAACAACAACATCCAAAGGGCGGGGCTCTGCGAAAAGGTCCATTTACCAAACAATGTTTTTTTTTTTTTTTTTTTTTTTTTTTTTTGTAATGTCATGGTAACGTAGCTGAAAAAAATGTTGTGTCTTGATGTTTTTCTACATTCAATGCACCTTAATTTCAAATTTACCTTCCGTTCTTGTGGTTTGAAATTTTAATTCTGGGAAATACACGATAACGTTCATTTGCGATAACAATCATTGTTCTTTAATATTAATTGCTATAGAAAGCAACTTTCGATTAATTGACGTGACTAAAAGGATTGTTGATTAAAGATAATAAATGTCATATGACAGTTATTATTTGGGTAGCATGTAGGGAAAGAAGTTACGACGTTGAAATGCACCGCTTCACTTGGCTTTTTTACAAGGCCTAT
This sequence comes from Anneissia japonica, assembly GCF_011630105.1. Lineage (NCBI taxonomy): Eukaryota > Metazoa > Echinodermata > Crinoidea > Comatulida > Comatulidae > Anneissia > Anneissia japonica. The sequence continues at coordinate 194,935 of NW_022725666.1, forward strand.
ACACGTATGCTAATATTATTCACAATGTTAATTAATTAAAACCGCATTTTCAATCTTAATCATGACGTAAGACTAAAAGGATTGTTGATTAAAGATAATAAATTTCATATGACAGTTATTGTTTGGGTAGCATGTAGGGAAAGGAGTTACGACGTTGAAATGCTCCGCTTCACTTGGCTTTGTACAATGATTGATCAAGGCCTATACACGTATGCTAATATTATTCACAATATTAATTAATTAAAACCGCATTTTCAATCTTAATCATGGTGTAATTCCGTCGATACTGATGATAACATAGTGTAGTTGAATGAATATATGTTAATAGCAGCTTTAATGTCTATGTTAAAATATTTCTTTTATTTTTTGTTATTAGTAGGCCTGCTGCATAGGTCTTTAGAAATTATTATTCGTTTTGAGGTAATTTTCTTATAATATAAATAGAAAAAACACGACTTTATCGATATGTTAAATCTATTACGTAATTTATCTTGTGTAAACTATCTGTACATTCTAGTATCTTGTATATGAAAATAATGATCGTATGATCTTTTTTTATGCTTATTTTAAAATTTGTGCAAAATTAATGGAAATAATATGAAGTTGAAACTTCCCCTGTTTATTGTTGTAATGGTTTCGCAAACCGACATCTCTCCGTAAATTTGGTAAGGTTTTGGGACATGCGCTTATTTCTGGCCCTGCCCACCTACTGAATAGCATGCTCTGATTGGTTTACTGTAGGGTTGATTGACATCCTGGAACTGTTCAAAGAAAGCAATTCGAAATATTGAATTTCATTCTCCAATATCTTTAATAAATAATTATATTATTGACCCAAACGAATTTAATTTACTTTCTTTGATTGCTTTATTGATTCATATTTATCATGTGGTTGAATTCCGATTTCTATTTTTTACGGTTCTCCAAAATTGGTCGATGTAATTGACAATTTCTGAAAATATTTAGGTTATAATTAGAAAATGCATTCATGGAACTATTTTGAATTTGATAGTTGCTGACGATCAATTTAGTATCGTGTAAATCATTACGATGAAACAAGAAAGAAAAAAACATGATCTCCAAAATAATGTATGAAATCCACGAAAAAAGAATATACTGTATAGATATATAGGTATATATATATATATATATATATGTATATATATATATATATATATATATATATATATAT
>NW_022725666.1:198402-231221 GCF_011630105.1 Anneissia japonica
ATATATATGCGTCTCATCACTATAGACGCCATTCAAAGAGTACCTACAGACTGAGAAATGGTGTTGAATCAACAGCAAGTTGAGTTTCATTATCGTTGAACTCTTTATTTCCGTTACGAACAAGACATATCTTATTCGACGGTTATGTCCTATTTCTCCGAATCGAACACGTCGATCTCAGATTTACTTAAATATCGATTCGTGCTGTCAACGTGTTACTAGTAGAAATTGCTTATTGAAACATGCTAAATACAGTTCAGTTCTGGCTGTAAACAAATATGTATAATCAGGGAACAAAATATAGAGTTAGTATAGGAATTATATGCCAGTCTTTTAAATTCTTGTAAACAAATAAGCCAATTCGTAGTTAGAACCGCGCATGCTCGTATCAAGGTCAGACGACGTAAACACCATACACACACCATAGGTTTATGTTGATTTACCTCAATTGCCCTTGGATATATACGAGCATGCGCAGCCCCAACCACGAATTTGCTTATAATGAAAAGGAAAGAGTAAAACTATTACAGCACGTATTAAACCTTCTTGTGGTTTCAAGTGCGTATACTTTTGTCAAAGGTTAAGGTATGTATGCCTTAAAAACTGTGTACGTTCTGCATATAATTTCGTATACAATTTTTGTGTCTATGACCCCTCAGGGTCAAAGACACCAAGCTGTCGTCTGGCAGTTAAAAATGGCTGAAAGGGTAACTCCGGTGGAGTTGCCTACCTTATTACTGCACAAAAGTCATAAAAAACACAACACCACATATTTCCTGATAACCGAAACCCATGTGGATACATTATTATTATTATTATTATTATTATTATTATTGTTATTGTTATTGTTATTGTTATTGTTATTGTTATTATTATTATTATTATTAGTAAACATAATACAGTAAGACAGTATAGAGCATAGACACGCTCCCACTGGGAACCTATTTTGTATAGGCTTACATACCATAACCTATACACAAACCTAAATACGTTCTGCACATAATGCCGTCTATTTTTTTTTGGCGTTATTACTTCCAAGTTTTTGATCATTGCGAATTGTAAAATTATTCAAGCCTATTCAATAACTGTCTAAATAATAAAGCTTTAAGAAATTTGTTCTATGCTATATATGCAATACGTACCGTATACAGTTTGTATACATAGGCCTACTTGACACAAGAAATTTTATATTATATATATTATAGAATCTTTATAAGGCGCTTCTAAGTTTTTAATAGGCCCTCTTCGAATAAGTGCCCCTCAACAAGTCCTGAAATTCGTGGGTGCGTATTCCTGCGGGTTAACGATACATGATTGTTCAAAATGTGTATGGTGCAATTTTTTGTATCAGTCGTAGGACGCCACCGTAAGAAGCCAACTATTTCATTATTTAAAAAAAATGTTCTAGTTTTGTGAAGTAATATTACAGGAAATTAACTGTAAGACATGATGATAATAAATATGTATTGGGGTTAAGTATGTATATTAACTTTCTCAACACAGTATATGACACCGCCTCATCTCGGAGGTGAAACGACATTTGGTATATTAAGATTGAAGTCGAGGAAGCGCGTTGAAAGTAATGTTCAGTATATGATATTAGCTCCAGGCTCGGAAAAAAAGTAGATGGGACGAGTGCGCAATTAGAAGAGATCTGAGCGACGTGAATATTTGGTTAATTGCTTCATTTTCGATTCGGCTGCCTTTCTACACTGATCGAGAGTAACAGCAATTGCGAGTTATTGGAAATTAAACAGCAAACATTTAAGCCGTTCTTGTCAGATAATTTCAATATTAACTTCGATTTCACCTCATTCGATCGATTCTAATGTTCTTATAGGAATTGTATCCTATAAATGTGTCATACGTCCATTTGTATTAATATAGTAGATAGTAGGCCTACCGCAATGGAATATATATATATATATATATATATATATATCTGTCTCTTATACACATCTAGATGTGTATAAGAGACAGCATTTATAGGATACAATTCCTATAAGAACATTAGAATCGATCGAATGAGGTGAAATCGAAGTTAATATTGAAATTATCTGACAAGAACGGCTTAAATGTTTGCTGTTTAGTTTCCAATAACTCGCAATTGCTGTTACTCTCGATCAGTGTAGAAAGGCAGCCGAATCGAAAATGAAGCAATTAACCAAATATTCACGTCGCTCAGATCTCTTCTAATTGCGCACTCGTCCCATCTACTTTTTTTCCGAGCCTGGAGCTAATATCATATACCTGTCTCTTATACACATCTAGATGTGTATAAGAGACAGGTAGAAGGAAATGATCAGAATTAGGCATAATACAAACAAGGAATGAGGGAGTTTAACTGGAAGTGTAGTAAACGAGTATCAATATTTTATAACAGAAGGAAAAAACCAATGAAATGGTGATACAGTAGTTCAGGAAGATTCTGATTGTTTACTTCTATTCAACGTCTTCCGTATCATCCAGCTCATTTTCGTCTGCTTCATCAACGATACTATAATCTACAGTGTTTTCACAGTCATAGCACCTGTCTCTTATACACATCTAGATGTGTATAAGAGACAGAAGTGAGTCTCATGAACGTCAATTCACCACAATTTTGGTAAAATTAATGTTGAAATGAAGAATATATTTCAGTCTAATGTAGTGCAAAATATCATTAGGCCTTTGTAATCACCGCACGACGTGCGATTATCATGGCAACTAACACGCACGTGGGTAATTCGTCACGCGTTGACAGTTAATATGGTCTGGTTGCTACAGTTTTTGTGACATTCAGCTTGTAGGGACACGTGGCGCCTAGAATGTTGATGCCAGAGTTATAACCTTTGATGTCCCGTGATGTGTGCTCTTTTGTTGAATTGCCTTGGTAGAACACAGTAATTTAACAAAATTCATGTTTGAGAAATAGTGATGGGTTGTAAATTCTAATGAATTTACATTCTAAACGTGTCAGTCAAAGATAGTGGAAGGTATACATGCTGTCTCTTATACACATCTAGATGTGTATAAGAGACAGGATTACGAATTATGCATGTACGTTTATATAAATTAATTTTGTGCAATATTCTCATATTAGTATATGAAAAAATCTTTCTATTTAAAGTTGTTTATTTCAATTAGAACAGAGGGTTTTTTTTTTTATATCACATTCAATTTTTTATGACTTATCAGAACATTTTTTTTCCTTTTAGATGCGGATAGGACTCCACACAGGTTCGGTAGTTGCCGGCATCGTAGGTCGCAAGATGCCACGCTACTGCTTGTTCGGCAACAACGTCACTCTAGCAAATAAGTTTGAATCACATAGTGAAGCCGACAAGATTAATGTTAGCCCAACCACTCACGAGTAAGTCAAATGTAATTTCTTTCTTTTAAAGAAGGGTTGGATCCAGAATTTTCCTCTGGGGTCGGGGGTGGAGCCCGCTAATAGAGGTCGAGTGAAGAGGGCTTGGGTGTTCTCTCTTCACTGTTTTGTGATCCGGGAGGTGTAGTCCTGGGAATTTTCAACGTTTAACCATTATGACCATATAAGTTTAAAGATGATCAAATAACTTCATTTAAGTTAACTTCATGTAAGTTTAATCTCTTTTTTTAAGTTCACAATTGGTTACAATAGTCCTGGGAATTTTCAACGTTTAACCATTATAACCATATGAGTTTAAAGGTGATCAAGTAACTTCATTTAAGTTAATTTCATATAAGTTTAATCTCTTTTTTTTAAGTTCACACTTGGTTACAGTAGTCCTGGGAGTTTTCAACGTTTAACCATTTTAACCATATGAGTTTAAAGATGATCAAATAACTTCATATAAGTTTAATCTCTTTTTTAAAAGTTCACACTTGGTTACAGAACTCACTGTCAGATAGCAGGCCGCTTTTTTCGCCGCCATTGTTTTCGTTTTCATTCTTTTTTTTTTAGTTTCGTTTGGTAAGAGGTGACATGTATTTTGTTCTGTGCTTGTTATTTAGGTTTCAGACCGACAAGTCACACCATTTCATAGGCGATGAACGTATAGGCTACGGGGCTAGCTTCCTAAAATGCAGCAATATAAAGCTACTTTGCCACGCTGGAATTAAGTATAGGCAACCACCAATACCACGTATGAAGATCCCTTTTTTAAATTTCAGAGTTCGTCGCTCACCCATATAATTCCTTGTATTTGGCCCTAGCACGTAGATCCCTCTTATGTTGATGGTATTACAGTAGTATAATAATTTGTGTAACTTTGAACTAATGTCAATGCAGGCTTAACGTAACATCAGCAAATATATACTCAATAATAACAAAATCAATGAGTTGGATTGATGGGTCTGTATGGGTGTAGACCTATAATTATTGATACGAGAGCCCAGATGGTGCACCAATTCCAATGAACCAACTGCGGACGGTACTTAGTTTTACCATGGTTTTACTCTTCCATACAACACATAATCACAATCCTTGACGTTATAGGAAACTGAGGCAATAAACAATTGAAATTATATGCATTAAACCTTAATTCAATATTTAAAATGACACTTATGTTCCAAGTATGTTATAAAACTGGTCATGAAATATTTTATCAGCATCAGTAAAAAATGATACATTTAAACGACGGAATCAAAGTACACGCTGAAACGCTTTTTTGTCTGAAAACCAAAAAGGATTACAGGCGATTAATCGATTTTAACCGTAAGCATTTGTGAATATTTTATGCCTAATTCTGATCATTTCCTTCTACGTTCTCAAAATAAATACGAAAAATGAAATCCATTAGGCCCGGAGAAGCAGTTGAGTATTTGAACTTTCGGCGGACGTTTGAAGGAAAGCTGAAGTAATGGTTTTTGACGAAGCAGGCGTAAATTCTAGTTCAATTTGTGGTTTACTTAAAATATACGGGTTCTTTCCAAAGGCGTCTATTACAACAGAGTACAGACGCCTAGCGTATAATAATATGTTCGAATAGTTCGTTGAAGTGTTCACATGCGACGAAAACGCATCTGGTATGTTTTATTTCTTTAAAATATGTTTGCCATTATTAAAAAAAAAAACAAAAAAAAAAAAACAGGGCGAGATTGAGATTGATAAATCTCATAATTGTTGCTGAATCCAATTAGTATTAAGGTAACTAGGTCGAATTATTTGATCATTTGGCGACAAGTATTGAATGTAATGTCAAACAAAACGGTTGAATTTGTCGCATTATTATCAGAGGTGATGGTTTTAATGTGTTAAAATGCTATCGGCGACATTATACCTTGTTCTGAGAAAGAACAATGTGCTACATAAACAATTCAGAAGGTGTGTCGAAGCCTTAGTAGGTAGGCCTACGGTTCTAGTTTTTCTGAACGGTGAACTAGCTTCCGATAGGACTTCTTAAACAGCACGTACAGACATACAATAAACCTGTACTGTACATTGTTCTCCATTGTCGTTTTCTATTACTTAATATTTTATTGTATTTTTGTTTATTAATGTAAAATGATCGTGTTTTGTTAAACAAAATTGGAAATAAATTCAAAATTGAATTAAATAAATATTTATTTAGCAAATCCACTAAACAATTACATGCCGCATTATGATGTTACGTGCGCAATCCTGTACTCTGTTCGATGTTTGCGAATTTGTATATTAAACGTCTAATGCAATTTACTAGAATTCCCCATCTCATCACATGATTCCCTGGCACATTACAAAGCTGATACAGTGCAAGTTATATAATTGCAATATAATATTGTGCTGAATATATTATGCATGAATAATTTATTGCGTCTTATTTTCACAGGCTTCTTGTCAAAACCAAAGGATTCATTTTCACGGAGAGGCCAATCGAGACATTACCTGAGGGTTCGCTTTCGGTTCATCCAGGAACTTGTTATTTTCTTGAAGGATACAATGCGTCGGCAGCCGAAAGCAATGCCGTGAACGCCATATCAAGATAACACAGAAGGAAAGAAATGCGTTCGAAAGATAAAACGTGCACACGCGTTCGAGCGTTCGAACATAGAACAATATATTGTAATTTTATGGGAAGGGAAACACATGGGGGTGGGAAATGCTGCATGGGATTTATGAATCATCCGTAAAAAAATACGGCACAAGTTGGTGGTTTGTGTATGTACGTAGATTCGAATAATCCCAGCAACACTGGTATGCTGTGTCTATCAACACAATTAGCATAATATGATAGTGTCAACTATAAACGTTGATGGCATCTACCATAATCACTATCGTGCCTGCCATAGTAAAAGTATGACTAGACCCATAATATAGGCCTATGCCATTAACGTGATTCTAACAGTTGTTACAAATATTATCTATAGACCATATGTGATTATGGTTTCTCCGATCACTGCTGGTTTGATATGGTTCCGACTATTACCACAATATACGACATGGTGTGTACCATCAACTCTAGTGTGATATGGTGTCTACTAACACCACCAGCGTATGGTACGCTCTCTGTCATCATTAGCATGATATGATGTTAACATTGTAAGTTTGATGTGGCTTCTATCATTATCGTGTGAAACAATTATATTGAAGATATAACAACCACACCTCTTGGAAAATCTTGGTCATATTGTTATGCAGTTTCTGTTCATATATTTCTTTTAAACAACCGGAGATATCGATGCTAATTATGACAAACGTGTGCCTTTTCACGCTCGAGTATCGATAGATATTGATGTCGTGTGTGTGAATTTGAGACGTAATTCAATCGTTTTGCTTGATATCAAAGGGTTTTGGCTCAACGATCGTTTTAATAGTTATCTTAAATTTTACTTCGATAACACCACTAATAATAATAATAATAATAATAATAATAATAATAATAATAATAATTATAATGAGTAATGATAATAAATGTCAATAATAGTAATAATACATATAATATCATAATGAAATGAATCAGTATATGATAATAATAAATATCAATAGTAAAAATAATAAGTAATGATAATACTGTAATAATAATAATAATATAATAATGAGTAACAATGAGTAATGATAATAATAATAAATATAATATAATAATGAAATGAGTATAATGATAATAATAAATATCAATAATAATAAATATAATATAATATTGAAAATAATAATAATAAATATAATTTTAATATAATAATAATATAATAATGATACAATAATAATAACAATAATAATAATGATAATGAGTAATGATAATAATAAATGTCAATAATAGTAATAATACATATAATATCATAATGAAATGAATCAGTATAATGATAATAATAAATGTCAATAGTAAACATAAGTAATGATAATACTGTAATAATAATAATAATAATAATAATAATAATAATGAGTAATGATAATAATAATAAATATAATATAATAATGAAATGAGTATAATAATAAATATCAATAATAATAATAAATATAATATAATATTGAAAATAATAATAATAAATATAATTTTAATATAATAATATAATAATGATATAACTTAACAACAAATTTTAACATCTCAACATCTTATTAATAATAATAATAGCCTAATAATAGCCTAATAATAATAATATTATTAATAATAATAATAATAATAATAATAATAATAATAATAATAATAATAATAATAATAATAGGCCTAACAACATTTCTTCAGTCATTTAGGAAAAAATATGAATAAATCAATCGTAGTAGCTAAGAGCTCAACGTCGTCGAACCACTAATAATAATGACATCACCATTAAATATAAAGATGAAAATGTTCATTATGATAGACCTACAAAATACTATATCTGCTAATGAATGAGATGCTATTGTGGTTTATGGGAGTGGAGTGGTCTAGTCCTACTACAAACTTAAAACTATTGCTCAAGGATATCGTATTAAGTTCTAGTAGTCTATTGGGTGTTTGTGTCATTCGCGTGGTTATATATTATGACTTTGAATCCTCACTAAAATGGGCGTGGATTGTCACGTATGTGTGTAGTATATATTATGAATGGGCGTGGTCTATACACTGTAAGCCATTTTGGTTTAATATGGTTGTTATTTTGTATATTAACACTGTTGTGACGAATCTCAATACAGATTATTATTAATTAATTTTAATATTTTAATTAACACCTGATGCACGTCGTCCGCGCTGTGTAATCGCATGCCCGACGCAACGCCAATCAACTGAACGTCGATGTCAGTCGCTCGTTGAGCCGACACCGGCGCAGAATGCCCCAGGCTTAACCTGATTATAGCAGTAAAAGATTTAGTATCATGAGAGGTCAACAAATTACTAACATGTCCAACCTAAAATAACTTTGTTATGTCTTGTAGTTTAAATTAATATTTTCATACACAATACGCGTCTAAATCACATTTATATATGTATTATATGTGTGTATACAATGCATAAAAAACATTACACACGTGCCAAACGCGTATACTACATGCACCGCTATGAACTCGTACTTGATGAAGTATGGTATATCGTGTTCCATTGACTCCACTCGTCTCCGTATTTTTAATAGAACAATGTAGTTGAATTTATATGGGTTTCACATCTTACGGCTACAAAATGCAATCATTTTCAATAGTCTTTCTCGTAGTTTGCAGACAATTAGCCGAATGACATGGGCATGCGTGCTTTAAACTACGAGAAGGATTATTTCACTGTGCTGGTGTTCATATATGCTGCTGTTGGTATGCCTATGTATATTATAACTTATTACAGTAGACATGTGTAATGCTACAGTGTGATGATAGCTACCACATTTGTATTTTTGAGGCAACAGGATGCCGAAGAAGACAACCCATAAATGATTGAATACGCGAATTGGTGTGGCGTCGTTTATTTAAATACAGTGGATGGCACGCTTAATCGAGAGCGGTCGTATATAAATTGGAGAGGTATTTCCCAAGTGTTACCATGCGCCGTACATCGACCTGACTTTTGTCTGGAAGTTAGTAGGCCTGCTAAATCGGTTGTTTAACATCCAAATGAATCGAAATATAATGGCTCGTTGAGTTAATAGACTTGTGTACAGGACGGATAGTCTGAATTAAGCACCATGACACTTATTCGAAATAGAGTAGGCCTGTCGGCGCTTATTCAATTAAGAGATCACATTAGGTGCGGAACTTAACCGAGAGTGGCGTTTATTCGAGAGAAGCGCCTATTCGACGGTATGGTATATCTGAATAATATTGGCGGAATAAATAACACTTCGCGATGCATTATGGGAGAAAAAATGCTACGGATCAGACGACCAAATATCCGTTTCTGACAAAAGACGTGCGCACCCTTTGTTAAATCATTTGACCAATACCGCTTGCGAGTAGTTTTTTTCATTCGTCTGCGAACGCGTACATAGTGGCTACGCGTTGTACCACAACCAATAAAGGATGAAGGGCTTAGAATGTTTATATTTACAACAATGCAGGCTTGAACTTAACGAGGATATTAGCTTTAAGGCGCCTTGTATTATTACCGATATTTTTTACTGATGTGTTTCTGTTTGGTCATTATTTAGATAACATGTGCGTGTGTGTGTGCGCAGAGTACGGTATACATTAATATCAAATTTCCTTAGATTTTATAAATTATTTAATCATTATATTTATGATATTAGGTGTCATATCATATAATTGTATAAAGTTATAGTTAATTGCTTGATATTATTTTCAGCATCATAATTTATGTGAATGTTTTATTTTATACTATCGACGTGTTTTGCATTTCGTTGGGTTAATTTTGTTTATCAAAGTCATTGCATTAGGCCCAACTACCATTATAATATTAGTAAAGATGCAAAGACGCCGACAGGATATTTGAAAATAATGTTATTCTTGGTACAGAAAAATCTATTAATTTAATAATTAGGATAGTGTAAATGTATTATACAAATTAGCTTATATTTCAACGACCCGTGTTTACGGATATCCGATAAATATTAAATAAAAACAAAATCGATCCCTTTTACAGTAAGAGTTGCACAGTAAGTTTGTGTAGTGTATTCTTGATAATGGTTTAATACTTAAAATGTAGCTTATACATAAGTTGAAGTGCTAAAGAAATTATTTTTGTCATATTTATATCTATTTATTTCGTGTTTTACTTACGTGTATTTATTAAACTTACGTGTACACGAGAGCACTGCCTATGGGATATATTCGCCAATGCACACTCGAGGCATAATGGACCTTTCCGCTAAGCCCCGCCCCTTAGATATTGTTGCTAAGGTCCCACAAGACGACAGTGTTAAAACATACGCGAACACGTGCGTTTGTGGGACAACACGTGTGTTTGTGAGACGCGCGCGTATCCCTAGCGCTGTTCTGATTAGTCAGTTGATAAGTTTGATTGACACTCTGGAAAGGTCTATTATCGAGGGTTGGTGTTTTTAAACTGAGATTTAAGGAGCTATTATATTTCGTTTCAATGGTGGCACATGGCCATCGAATTTTTTGCTTCTTCCATAAGGTCAGATAGGTCAAATAAGGTCAAACAAGGTAAAATAAAAAGAAACATGTTTTTCATCCCCAACATGTATTTCGACCGCCGTTTTTCATGCACTAGCTAAAACACTCAAAAGTGTGTTTTGTGTACCTAGGCATATCCAATACCGTAAGCAATTTTATACTTCCACCTACACATGTCGTTGTCGAAGGTCAAATTACATAAATAAACAAATCATTACACAGCGTAGGGTCTACGTTAATCTGATCTGAACTTTATAGTTTCTTTTTATTATATAGTTATTTATGATTTGTTGCAGTATTTGGCTATTATATGCCATAATGATCACAAAGTGATAACATTTTATCAAAATTCAAACGATAAGACATGATTGTTTAGACCTGACCTGACCTTCGACATAGTCATGTACGGTTGAGACAGCGTCGATTTTTTAGGCCTAATATTCCGTACAAGAATCAAGTCTTTTTATTTGTCCAATTCAAGATAGTTATTGAACGTTGCAGTGCAATGACTCGAAACAAGAACAAGACTTGTAGGCATTAAAGAAAACAATATGAAAACAGAGAGCAGGCGTAATTATTTTTTATTTGTTTCGTCAATGATTAAAAGGGAGATTTCGCAGGCTTACGAAAGCCATAACAAATACGGTTACGCATCATCATATTTTTAGTTACTTAAACCATCTCCTCAGTAGCATATCTCTCACAAAGTAGTCTTTTACATGAATCAAAGATCACATTTAGCTCGTATGTCTTGCCCTTAAGAATATTTTATGCACGAATGAGATAATAAATATGACGTATTCGTTATCGTTTTCGTAAGGCTGCGAAATCTCCCTAATAATTTGTCTCAAATATCAACTTCTTCCTCAGCATTCAACAAATCAAACGACGTTACTTCGCCTGATTTATATAATAAATCAATATTATTCCCAAAAGGACAAATTAATATAATTCTAATTCCGAATCATTAAAGTAAATTATTAATGTTAGGAATAAATAGAAAATAAAGCGAATTAACATCAATATTTTGTGAGCAAGACTTTTTGTTAAAGAGCTGAAATTTCTTAGTCATAACATCCAAATAAGAAAGTCCAACAATGGCTCCAAGCAATAGTAATAATATTTCCCATTATTTAGATATTCATCGAAATTTACGTTGTAGAATTTACAATTTCAACCGACGGTGATAAAAATATATAATATAATGATATACGGTACTGTCTGCGTCCAGATAATAAACTTAAATGTTTGTATAATTTATTAAATAATATTTTAACATTGAACAATAAAATATTTTCTTGGTTTATTAACAAACGCATTGAAAATACTGAAGACTAAATTTTCTCGATACTGTTTTTAAAGCCACAGACTTCGGAGAAAAAATGTTTATGTTGTACAACGGATTTTTCTAAAACACAAAAAGCATATTTGTCAAAAAACTCAGAAGCGGTTAATGAAACACAATTTTTTTAATATATTTAAAAACTGGGGCGTAGCCACGCTTTTCTCAACTTTTTTTTATTAACTACTCCCGAGTTTTCGTCAAATATGCTTTTTACGTCTTAGAAATATCAGTTGTATAACATATAAATAAATGTGTTTATTCCGCAGCCTAGCGTTAATAATATGAGTTGATAACTTTTTTTGATATATAGTATATTATAAGCAATTAAACCGGTCAACTTTAATGTTTGAGGTGTATTTTGTATACAATACTTTAATATACCGCATGCTTATTTATTTATTTAATGAATTAATTAATAATATATTTAACTAGGATGCAAAATCATTTTTGGAAATGTTTTTCATTGTGGTCTTCGATGTAAAAGAGAGAAAAATACAGAACTAGTAACTAAGGGGAAAATAGCTTTCTAACTAAAAAGCTATTGAAAATGGAAGTGATTGACGGTGAATGAGTGATATTTATAGATTGAAAGTATGGGAAGACTTGTGACTTGTGTGTGTGTGTGTGTTCTGTGCATGTGACGCGTCCACCTGTTTTGTAACAGAGTGTAGCGTTATTGAGATTCGGTTAAAAATCAGTTAAATTCAACATAGCCCGGCGAGTAATGCAATTTCAATACCTTAATACCTCATAAAAATACCCCAACTTCAAGGCAGCTTTCACAGTCAGTAACTTTGTTCATATCTAGAACGATTCTTATATTGTATTATTCTTTGACCTACAAACACATTATTAACATTGTTATCATTTTATATCTTATTTGGCACCATCATCATCATCATCACTCTATTACTGTATCAATTTGTACAGTAACTAAACGTATTATTATTATTATTATTATTATTATTATTATTATTATTATTATTATTATTATTAATTAATTAATTAATTAATTAGTTTATTTATTTATGTCCACCCACTATGAAGAATCGCCACGTACAGGTAAGAAAATCATCATCATCATCATCATCATCATCATCATCATCATCATCATCATTATTTTTCATTATTATTAATACCATTAGAAACGTTTTTTAATGGTTTACAATAAATTGTATTGTATAATACATTATATATATATATATATATATATATATATATATATATATTTGCATATGGTATTAATATTGTCATATCATTACAGTATGTCATATATGTATATTATATACAGTATATACCCAAAAAATGTCGTCATGTTTGTTTAATAATTTTGAGTCAAATCAATTACGGTGCAGTACCAGCTACGCCTCTTCATTTCATATGTACTAATTGTTTATGCAACAACCCTTTTTATATTATAATAAATTATTCGAGAAAATATTTTCCTTTACATAAACCCGTAAATTGGATGGAATTTCAATTTAAGGATTTTCGTAAAAAGGTTTGTAAATCAGCGTAAAATGAATTGTTCCGATCGATGTCTCGTTGCTATCATATTGCGTCCTTTTAAAAAGGCAATTCAATGCTTTAATTGAAAGTTTGAAGATTTCCTTTTGCTAGATTTTATCACAGATATCTTTAAGGATTAACTAATACGTCACAATTGTTACGTCACAATTGATACGTTACAACTTAGTTATACTGTGTTAAAGATGTAGTGTCTGTTATGAGCTAAAACAAAATTGAAAAATTAAATTCTATATTGCCTAATTTGTATAAAAACAAATTTCCGTCAATTAAAGAACAGCAAAAATAATACGTTTGTTTCCATAAAAGCAATGCACGCTATATAATGCTAACAGCTTTTGATAACGCTGATTGGTCGGTATGATCGAGGGGCCCTTCCCGATTTCGCCAGGAACAACACGTAATGCAACGGTTGCAGTGAATACCATGTGGGTAGAGCGGGCACCACTTGTGATGTTATGGCGCACTGCTGCTGACGCAGCCTTTGGGCCGTTTGTGCCAATAAAATAAGAGAAATGCAAAACAAATTATGCTGTAGGGATTGTGTAGCAATTTTACGGAAACAAGCTTCATGCTGGCGTACGTTCTGGTGGGTGGGGGAAAGTGAAGATCATAATAATCGTGGTATCATTCTATCATGCTCAATTCAACTGCTTTGCCTATATCACTATAAGGGCCCTAGGCGGTATTTCAAAGGCTTACGTTTCTGAAAGCAAAAACGTTTAGTTAAACAGTTATGACGAGTTCTGTCAGTAACCGTGTAGCTTTTTGGGTTACACACGCAATCTCATGGAGTGAATGAATGATGACCGTAATGACAATAATAATAAGCTACCCGTAAATTAATTTTCTCTGTAAGTAGCGCGTGATTACTTTGAGATTGAAGTAGGTTTGTTGAAACAATAGAACGAATATAGACTAGAGTTAAGAGCGCCTTTACAAATCCTAGCGATTCTATTTAGGAATATTGGCATTGGGGAGAAAGGACGGAGGAGGGGTGGTGGGAAAGTGGGCAAGGGAGGTGGCACAGGCAACTACGCCAGGATTGAGGTGATTTTAAAGATTCTCTTTATAGTTTTCAATTTGTTGTACAGTAGATGGTTGGTTAAAGGAACGTTGGCGTGAAGGGTGAGGGAATATAAATATTTTCGTCCCCACACCCCACACCCCAATTACATACGCGGTAAAACGTCGTAGGCCTACTTGCACAGGCTTAACTGTCTCACAATAGATAACTTAATTTTTCTATGTTACTGTATCTCTCGCAGTGTGTGACTTCATTAGGTTAGCTAACAGTATTGTAGGAATGTCGCTGTAGCTCGGTGGTTAGCAGGACGCTTTCCTTTCAATCAGTCCAGTGTCAGGGGTTCAAGTATTGTCAAAACTATTTCATCTCACGATTGAAAAAACAGCTCCATCCGTAAGCCTAACAATGAAACATGGTTATATGAGAATAATTTTGTTCTAAATGCTCCGTGATACGACCGCTCTAAGCAAGTCACCATGGCGACAATAAGAAGCTTTACGAGAAGAAACTAGAACAGCTTGTATTTTGAACTAAAAGTATTCGTTTATGAAGATAGTACTGTAATACTGATGATGATAATGCTGATGATGATGATGTGATGAAGAAAAAAAGAATAGAAGAAGAGGAGGAGGAGGAGAAGAGGACGAAGAAAAAGAATAAAATAAAAAGAAAAGAAGAGGAGGAGAAGAAGGTAAAGAAGAAGAAAAAAGAAAAGAAGAAAAAAAGAAGAAAAAGAAGAAAAAAGAAGAGAAGAGGAGGAGGAGAAGAAGAAGACGAAGAAAAAGAAGAAAATAAAAAGAAAAGAAGAGGAGGAGAAGAAGGTAAAGAAGAAGAAAAAGGAAAAGAAGAAGAAAAAGAAAAAGAAGAAAAAAAAGAAGAAAAAGAAGATGAAGAAAAAAGAAGAAAAGAAAAGAAGAGGAAAAGGAAGAAAAGAAGAAAAAAAAAGAAGAAAAAGAGAAGGAGAAAAGAAGAAAAGAAATAGAAGAAGGCTATAAGAAGATGAAGGAGAAGGATGAATGAGAAGAATGATGATGACGATGATGATGATGATGATGATGATGATTATGATGATGATGATGACGATGATGATGATGATGATGATGATGATTATGATGATGATGATTACGATGAGGTGGCGGGGATGACATAACATAACAGCAGTGTGTTGACAGGGATGTTGATGATAACTGACTGATTAGCTGTATGAAACGCGCCTGCTTTATATCAAATGAGACTGGCTCGACAAAAGCATTACAGACATTAGGCCTACGCAGAGTACATGCCGATGTGCAGAATATGTTGTTCCCTTTTACAAATTATAGGTCTAACTACATTACAAATTTTAAGGGTAGTTTAATAGCGACAGAAATTTAGCGTTACAAGTTGCACCTGAGCGTTACTGTTGTCAAGATACCAATCAAGCCGGTCGACATGATGGTACGATTCGCAGCGTGGTGTAGACCTACATTGATGCCATGGATAATACTACTTATTGATATGGAATGCATGTTAATTCATTTAAGAAGCCAGGCTAATTGATAGGTCTAACCAGATCCGAATGTAACACACTGTATCGTGTCTTTCTCACGCTATACAAGGCGTCATAGTACGCGCTCGGACGTCATATCACGCAATTTGTTGTTTCTTTTTTTTTTTTTTGGTTTAAGACAAACTGGCCGACTTTGATCGAGACGTGTGTTTGTTAAGTTAAGTTGCTCTATTAAAACAAAAGCAGTAGTTCATTTGACCACATGAGAGTGGAGAAAATTGACTTCTTATACACATCTAGAGTATATATAGGCATATATATAATTATTATAAAACAAACAACTAACGAAGTGTCGGTCATAAGCCGGGGCTCACTGCGTCGTACAACGGGCGTACGATCGTCGGCGACGAATCCCAATTCCGCTCTTTGTTATCTTTAAACGACGCGACGCCGTCTGCTGATTGTCCATGGCAGTCTGATGAACGGGTCGTCATTATAAACTATCCTGTGCGCGCGCTTCGTGGCGCTGCTGCATTATCCACAGAATCTGGTCGGCTGACGGTGTCATCGGCTTTAAAGACTAATTAGATGAAGTGCAAAACAAGCATACATTATTATGATTTAGACGCGTAATATATTAGAAAAACTGTGGACTTCGATTATCTACTGTATATTCATATTCATATATTCCTAGGTTGATGATGCCGCGAAGGATACCTTTTGATTATTATCAACAATTTTATGTATATAATTTCTAGTAGCAGCCCTAGTAAGTATTGGCGGCTAATTGGTTTCATCCGGCAGTCGTTCTTCTAGTTTAGTTTCTTTAATGTGTTTTGAGCTGCTCGGGGAACTCACTCCACGAGTCTTTCCTCCATTAAGTCATAATTGAGTAATTACAGAGAGTGAGAGAGAAACAAGGCATTAAACTAATGGGACAAGGAAGCCACTTTAAGCTAAGGCCAACTTATTAAAGTATTATGAATATATATATGGTATTGGTATAAAAAATAATACAACAAATCATACACTCAATAATTTTAACTTAAGCCGGGCACTTACTACGGCCAACTCCGCTACCCGGTTTGCTGAGTATCGCTGGCAGTCTGAACGAAACGTCACTGCAACAACGATCCGCTGAGCGCGTTGTGGCGTTGCGTTCTCCAGACGGAATCGCGTCGGTGCGGCCACGGCCGTCGGGCGCAGTGAGTGCCCAGCATTAGGCACATTCATTAAACTAGGTATGGCGCCAGCGGAAGGTCCGGGTGGGGGCGGGGTCAGGGCCCCCGTCGGGAAGAGCTGCCTCCCTCCTGTCGGGGAGAAAAAATGTATGTATTTTCTATATTTAGTAGACTCCAAAATCGATAAAATAAGGCTTCGAAATCCCTAAATTGTCATATTTTAGGGGGCTTCGGCACAATGGAAAGCTTTCGAGAGATTTTGAGCGACGCCCGACCACGCCCACTTTTTTCGTCGGGACATCGCCTCCCTCCCGTCGCCCCACCACTCGGAGACCTCGGAGCCCCCGTCGGGGGGCGGTTGGTTGGTTCGTTCGTAGGTTCGATCTTTAGTTTGTTCGTTCGTTTGCTTCCTCGCTAGCTCATATGTTGGTTTGGTTCGCCTCCGTTCACTCAATCGTTCGTTCTTTCATTCATTTTATACAATTATTCATTCATTCATTCATTTGTTTATTAATTTACCTACAGGCCAATTATTTTTTTTGTTATTTTTCCTATTACTACATATTTTCTTAATATTTCTTCCTCGTCCGTGCGTTATGTAATGAGCTAATTTGAGCATGCGTATTTCATTAGCTGCGAATTCAGTATAGCTGGCAGGTACAGTGCTTTCAACTTCTGCTATAAATTCTGCAAAGGTTCCATGGTTACGTCATTCAGGTAATCTGCCACATCATCTAGTCAAATTATTCAATCAATCAATCAATCAATCAATCAATCAATCAATCAATCCATACGTACAATAAAAAGGCTCTTGGATTTCCATTTCCCATCTTCCAAACCTGCTTCCATCTTTCAACTCCAGCATCATTTGTCCTGTTTATCATGACGTCACTTTCAATTCATTTGTCAATGCGACATCCAGTCTGTTGGTTTTGTTTGTGAACTTAATCCATTAGCTGGACGCGCTGATTGCCGCTGACTGCATTGATACCTTTGACTTCTTGTCAACTGCGAAAACGGATTGAAAAAAAAGTCATTCCTAAGCCCCAAGTAATTACGAAGATACCTCTTCATTTCCTGTCGATGCTAACCGTCTCAGGACGTTGCTTGCATCGTTAATATTGCTAACAAAAATAAAACACATGCATAAGCGTCTTTACTTAAATAAAACTACCATATTTATCGTGTAAGCTTAACGGTTTACGAATTATATCTCCTCTCCCCTGAATAGGAAGTGGATTAAATAGTACTTTTGTCAATTTCCGACTCGATATACAGATGTAACGGATAATAAATGAGTCAGTTTGGGAGAAAAATAGTGGCTATTATTCTTTATCATAACGTTTGCAATTCAACGCAATCTGTTAGAGTTCATTCCAAATCTCTTTCCTATCGTGAAAAATCACGATGTTTTATTTCCTGCTAAATCTACGCTATATACAAACAGGTGTTATCATAGGTTTTTACAGAGCATGCGCATTTCGATTAGGCCCGCTAGGCGACACGCACTCGTTATTTCATAGGAGTGATGTTTTGCACTACCTGACGTATTATCGCACCGAATAATTACTTGAGAAAAAAAAAGTGATTCGGGTGGGAATTGAACCCACGACTTCCAGATAGCCAGCCTGGTGTCATACCCACTACACTCGTTATTTACCGTATTCTCCTCATCAAAAAGTAGGACTTCGATCCAAACCGCGCCAGGCCACCAGACCGTTAATTTGCATAAACTGTGAATTAATCGTTCACTTTTATTAAAATATGATTTGAGGGTTAACAGGTAGGCCTACTCACGTGTCTCTATATCGTATGATTGGATACGGTATAGAGTTTTTTTGACATCAAACAGTGAAAGAGATATCATGGCCAATTATTTAAACTAACCTATAGATAGCTTCATCAAATAATACGTAATTAAGGTTACATGTTCATTACGATCTTGAATAATAATTGGTTAATTAAATTGCATAGTAGACACATGGTTTCCTTTGTACTATTGATTGAGTAGGATTCTTATACGTCCGTTTTTCCCGCAGATAAAAGGTTTACGTAACGTTTCTCATAATTATTTAACTAATTATTTTCGTAATCACACCCACAGCTCATCTAAAGGTTATCCTGTTTTTGGGTAAAAAAAAATCTAGAAAACACACAACATAAATTTGTACGTGGTGTCAATCGAACCAACTTACAGATCGGATTGTAGTATTCAATAGTAAAAAATACGCGCATGTCCCACAGCACGGGCTTAGTTTACATTTGGGACTTTACTTACGCCGGGTGCAGCGAGTCACGTGAGAATTTTTGAGCGTGAATATGCGACTTGAACTCGGGCCTTGGGGGGGGGGGTCGAATGAACCACCTCCGTTGAGTGATGTGAGGGACCTTAGCAACAATAACCAAGGGGAGGAGCTTATTATTCATTCATTTCCAAGGGGAGGGGCTTATTATTCATTAATTTTAAAATTGAATAGAATACACCGAGTTCTCAATATCATAAAACAAAGATCAAAACCAACCAAACGAACAATCTTTTAATGGACATGTGTCAGAGGGAAGGTCAATCAAACCTAACAAATCAAAAAAGAACAAGGAATACGCGCGTGTCCGACCATGTAGGAAGAAAATATTAATATATTTTCTTCCTCCATGGTCCGACAAACGCACGTGTTTACGTATATTTAAGCTCTCATTTTGTCGGATCTTAACAATATCTAAAGGGCGCTATGAAAAGATTATTAGAAGCGACATTATTTTATACGTCTGCTAATTGGCAGGGGAAATATTTTCTTGTTCTCATTTTGAATAGAAAGCTGATACACAAAATACAAAGTAGGCAATTAAAACATGGAATTTGATTGTCCAAATTTATTAAAACACAGTGTAAGGCTATACCCTTAACAATTATGAAAACTTTCCAATTTTAATTACATTTCAAAATTAAGCCGTAGTATGTGTTTATGTAGATTCATCGAATATATGGCCGTATGGCGTAACAGCCTTGGAGAATTGATGAAGAAAAGGTTAATATTATATAATAGTCACGTTGCAATTGAAACAGTGTTCGCAGCGAACGCCCAGGATTAAAATTGAAATCACAACCTATCTCTGATTGAAATCCATCACAAGTTATATAGAAACAGGCTTTAATTTGATGGTATAGAGAGACTAAACGAGAGTGAGACAATTCCCAGGCTTATCATTCACACAATCCTACATAGGCTGTAATGAGCTGATTTTGTTGCAAAATATTATTACCTTCGCCAAAGGAGGTTATGTATTCACTAACTGTCTGCTTGAGTCATGAAATAATAAAATGCAAGTTTTGTTGTTGTAATCACACTATGTTAATCTTGTATCATAATATTAATAGTATTATATTTTGAATTGAAAATCATCGCTAGAGTTTAATAATATTGTAACTCGTTCTTATAACAATTAAACTAAAACAAAAAAAGAAGAATCTATGCTATTCTTTCAAATAGTATGTCTGAGTGAAAAAACAAAACATATTATGGTGTCAATTTCACAGTTTAGCCTATGTTTTAGGGGACATTAAATTAAACCCAAATGCATTAAATGGGTCTACGCTAAAAAAAAATACTAGTAACTATTAAAGAATTAGAATTCTTCCTTGAAATAAAAAAAAATGCTTTTCGTGTGAAAGAGTATAAAATTCACTTTAATTATACACAATATTACAAATGGCATATTTAGAAAAATGACATTACCTGCCTGTTATTTACTTACCAGCTCCCTCGGAGATGCCATTTCCAAACTATGGGGGAGTTAATATGATTACTCTAGATGTTTACATAAATTATCATACTCAACACATGACGATAGGACGCAATTGTCACCAGAATCTGTTGACGACATGAGTAATGTTGGGTATCTACGTTTCAACCGTGATAGTCCTATAATATCAGCACTTTTACTGACGTCATTGCGCGGTGAACGCGAGTGCGCGTCATTCCCCTGGTTTCCTCTCACCAAAGGGAGACATAATGCACTAAAACACTTTTCCAAATATAATATAATATAAAAATGATTATGATATTGATCATACGGAAGTTAGCAAAATTATCTATCGAATGATATGTATGACACATTATGTTAATTGTGTTACACATATGTAAAAAAAACCCCATATGTTTTATGACTTTTTTGGCTAAATTAAATAATACATGATATATTTATGCAAAAATACTAAACTAACAACCTTTTTGCATTGGCTCACACAGAACGGGCTGTTGCCAGGCTAAATTGTGGATTTTAGTGCAAAATTTGATTTTTTTTTTTTAAATGGCAAATTTTACTGGTACATCGTACAACGTATATACTACGCTTTGCGTTTACGTTGGCACAACGAAAACGTAATGAAGCGCCTTTACGTAAACGCATCTAACAACTTCAACGTAGAGCGAGGCTCAGTGACGTAATCAGGCTGATGCCGACATATAAATCCAGAATTATTGTTTATTAATAATTATTGATGTTTTCTCATTACACAAAATATGTTGTACATATGATTTTTATTCAGCATGCTTATGTATGCTAATAAAGAATGCAGAAAGTATTAGCATGATATTATTTAAGTGTATTATAGGCGCGATGTTATTTTCCCCTGATAATAAACAATTTTGAAACGACAATCAAACCAACATTGACCACAAAGAGTTATAACTTTTCTTTCTTTCTTTCTCCCCCCACCCCTTAAATCCGTCCCTGCCTTGCAACAAACGCTCGTCTCATAGCAACAATATCCAGGGGTGGGGGGTGGGGACGGGAGTTAGCGGACAGCCTTTAAAAAAAAACCAAAAACAAGTAACCGCGGCTTGTCTTTGCTTGCGTGAATCTTATTCTAATCTTTCTTATCTTTCCGTAAGACGTTTTAAAATCAACGATAACAATTTTTTTGTAATGAAAAACAATTAAAGAGACTACGGCATTAGTTAATTGATGTGTAATTACAATATCAATATAACAGTAACACAGTTTAATGGAGATTTTTAAATCATAGTGTATCGTTAAACAAATACGCGCAGCTGAATAACGAAATAAGCATATACTTACACTTATGTTGTATCTAAGAAACAAAAATCATATCATATCTTCTTATAATATAATACTTAGCTTTGTACTGTTATAATATCTCGTAAGTAGGCACGCACTAGATGTTCTAATAGTTTTGAGTAATATTCTCATAATAGCTTTATTTTTCTTCATTTTTTTTATTTCGTCGTTTACATTCAAAAGGATGTACACGCGTAGAGGATGGAATAATGCTATATAAACCATGTCTCTTATTGAGGCCTAGGGAGTGAAGTTGATTTTAGTCGTGAGAAAAGACCTGCAGTGACAGGAATTGAACCCAGGAACCTGGAATTAGAAGGCAAGCACCGTAACCACTTAAGCTATTCAACTCCATTAGTTTGTCAATGTTATGGTGTTCTAACTAACTTCCGATGAGTACTGTTACAGGCATCTTTGACATGATGATCACAGTAACTTCTCTCTCTCCTATGGGTCACTTTGTGTATGAGCTACAGTAACAGGTAAACCAGTACCAGTACCCAATTGTACTCTCGTCTGTCCGCAACTGGGGCTGTATTACGTACACCAGGGCAACTCCCTACTCGACTAAAAAATGTACTGTGTTGTTTATAGTGCACATAAGCCATATTGTGTACACTTTGTATGCTGTCGGTTTATAGTCCTTATCTGAGAAGACTTGTTCCACCACCAGAGCCATAGTCGAACATGCCGTTCGAACCAGCGCTGCGGCCGTTCCGTGGCAAAATAACGTAACTTGAAATTTTCACTTTTTGAGAAAAATAGAGTTAAAGTTTGCAAGTTCGTAACTTCGCAATAAATTGTCGTAGCCTTTTAAAATTTTGCAAGATTGTATATCTATAGACATTGCGATTACATTTAACATTTTAATTACAACCATTTGTTTATTGCAAAGTTATTAGCGATAATTACAGATACGTTGTTTTGCCACGGAAACATGTCAGGCTCAGTATTGTTGCAAGTGCGACATATTTTTGGAATTTATCACGTTTGGGGTAATCATATGCATTACCTAGCCTGTTCATACATCGCTGTTGAAGATTATTGATATAAAAACACCAATAACCATTTGATTTTGCCTTGCCAAACTCCATCGGCTCAAGACCATTTTTGAATACCATTCCGTGGCAAAACAACATATCTTCATCGGAGATACGTTGTTTTTCCACGGACACTCACTAGATTCTATGTTTTGGCTTAAAACAGAGAAAGGTGGTGCTTTCTCTGAAACGACTCTTTATTGAGACCTGAAAATTTAACAGGTAATTCAGACGTGTTTAATATACTCCCAAATAATATTATCTCAAAATCGACAAAAATGTCAGTTACGTTGTTTTGCCTCGAGACGGCCGGCCGATATTATGGCTGTAGGTTGCGTCGCCCCTACCTTAACCGCTCGGCCATCGAATTGGTTTTATGGTGTTATGTAGTTGTCATACTATACAATTATTGTATTAAGTTATGGGGGTGTTGCCACACGACTTGTTTAACTTGACTTCCTCCTCATTTATAAGAAAAATAAAATATCGGAATCGCATAGTAATTACCATAAAATCATGTTGCGGCTGACTCACCAATCTAAGCGCCGTAACGTAACTTTTCCTAGTTGAGTATTTGTTTATAATAGGACTTTTGTCCGAAATATAAAGATTAAAAATTAAACTTATTGTTTCAATAAATAAAGAAATTCTCATTTGTAAACATACGGTCACGTGATACAAACTCATTCAACTCGACCCCAATATTCCCATAGTTCATTGCGAGTTAATTAGGATCTTCGTGGAAGGATGGAGAGTGCATCATCTACTCATTCTTATATGTTGGAAGCAATCGATAATATTATACGCATCTGTGTATACCATTATATTTCCTTATTGAATCTTGTGGTGAGAGAGTCGAACGTATAGTGTTAAAAGGCTTTGTCGAAGTTGTGTAGCCAAACACTTCGCCGGATCAAACTTGGTGTTAATTGCGTGTTAAAAAAGTAAACACCTTCACGCGTGTTCTCACTTTAAATATCACGCGTAGTCTCGCTTTAAGTATAACTCACCACGAGACAAAGCTCAGTATCAAAATTTATAAGAACCTTTTCTCAGTAAATCGAACTAATTCCACATTAATTTGGTTTATGACGTCATCTATGTCAGAGACGTCACTGACCTTCAAAATACAAATAGTTCCGAAACAAAATTGACCATCGACAGAATTATGAACAAAACAACCACATAATTGGATATCAATCGGATCCGTCCAGAAAGAATTAATGAGAGAAATTGCATAAATCTGCACTTAACCGAGGTCATATACCTTGATACACGTGAAATCAAATCCAAAAAGGTGCTATGTATATTCTATACATAGTTAAATATATATTACCGGTATTTGACGACAAATTAACAAATAAAATCACAAATACAAAATATTTTTATAGTCCTTTCCAGACTATAAAATTTTGTTTGATAAAAACATGTGACATGCCTAAATATGGTCATGATGACATCACATCATGACCATATATAGGCACATCATGACTATATATGTTCAAAAGACAGCTTTAGTAGTGGAAAGTGTTTTGGTGAAAAGGTCAGACGGTTAAATCTTAATTATTAAAAAATGTACATAGGATTATAATGTATAATTAAAATATAAACATTTAAAAAAAATAACTTTCAGTGGTTTTCAAACCAATCAATCCATGTTTATTTCGGATTAAAATTCATACAAAAACATACATCAAAATATGTAATGCCTTTTAATTTTTTTAGTACTAAAGTAAGCATTCCCATCATGCACCGGATTTGGTCATGAATAATATTAGTAGTATTATGATTTTGCTTGTTCATTTACAAAAAAAAAAACCCCAAAAAACATTATTGGTTAGGCCTAATATTATTATTATTATTATTGTTATTATTATTATTATTATCATTATTATTATTATTATTATTATTATTATTATTATTATTATTATTTTCAGGCTAATTTTAAAAACTGTGAAGCGCATAGAGGCTTAGTATATTATAAGCATAAATTTACCATTCTTATCATTGAAACTACAAAATAGTTATTTTGAGTAATTAAGAGAAATTCCAATTTCAGTCCTTTATCTTTAATTGTATACTGAGTGTGCATGTATACATTGAAAGATATACTATTAAGTGCACTGTGAACGAATTGAGTGGTGTACATTGTACAATACTGAAATGAGTGTACATCGAGTGAACAATACCGAAAAATTGAAAGTACAAAATAGTTTATATTGAGTCATTAAGAGAAATTCCAATTTCATTCGTCACCCGTGAAGGATCAACATCATAAAAAGGAGACGTAATTAGAAAACGCTAAAGCCAACGTTAGCAGAATTCGAAGACATTCGATTTTATGTGAAGCCGTTGATAACATTACCGAAACTACATAGATAAAATTAATGGATACCGTACATTAACAGACGCTGATGATGTTAGATCAATAATACACAATCGGATATTTTTTTTGGCCAAATTTTCTGTTCACACTAAGGTTATTCGAGGTTAATTTATATCTAATGGAGATGCTTTCATCTTCAGAAAACATCTAAATAAAATATCGAAGGGCTAGGCTGCCTAGAAGATCAAACCCATCGCGTAACAAAATTAGACAATTGTCAAAATTTTGTTTTGTTGCAATATGTTTGATTAAAATAATATAAGGTCAATAATTCTTCCGTGAATAAATTCACTCGAGGCAAGTGTAATGTAATAATTAACTGTGCTTTAAGCGTAGTGTGGCTGCGTTGTGATCGGTTTAATAAAGAAGTTTTAACACGCGCTGTCAGAATAGTGTACGCATCCTTAGGGCTTCCAAAAATGTTAAATGTTACGGCTAATTATATAACGACTTTTCCTCGCGGTTACGATGGGCTTGGATGAACTCAAGTTCTACAAATATCCACCCTAATGAGTCACGTCGTCTCAGTCCAGAAAGTTTTTATTTCTCAAAAAAAAACAGCCAAATTGAATACCACCAGATGCTCATTAGGCCCTTGACGGACGGTTTGAGAGGGACAATAATTTTAACGATCTTTGACCACAAAATACATGTATGCATACTGTATTTATTCGAATAAACGCTCCGCTTTGAATAAACGCCCCCCAAGAGCCTCATTTGGACTCCCTCGGATTAACGCATCGAGGCGTTTATTTTTTCCTCGAATAAACGCACCCCCACCCGAATGACTGTAAGCAAATCTAATGGAAGCAACATCATTCTCAACACATTTACATTAATAATCTTAGGATGTTGGGATCAATAAGTTTTTATGATCACGTAATAAAAAATTTTTGCGTGTTGTAGTTCCACATTTGCGATGAAAATAAGGGGCGTTTATTTGAGTACATACGTAGGCCTCACCTCGAATAAACGCCCCTCAAAAAACATTTTCAACAACAAATTCGCGCTTATTCAAATAAATACGGTAGCATATGCCTACATACCGTAATGATTATTGCAAAACTATATTATCAGATTATTAAATTATCATATTATCACTTTAGTAAGAAACTATAAATTATCAGACACTTATCTTGATGTTATGTTATTTGTGAAGCGGTTTATCTGAATAGATGCAATTTTATTGAATTTGAATATATTAATATGCCTTTTAAATTTGCTCGTTTTACAGATAGGCCTACTACTGATTAAAAAAAAAAAAAACTTCAGATGGCTTATATTTAAGCGAACTTTTATACTGTAAGCATTGATTTTTTTTGGGTCCAAGGGCCCCACTCGGCAGTGTTCTAGTTTCATGTTCTTTTGTGCTTGTTCTTTGCTTTTATTATTATTATTATTATTTTTTGAGACAAATAAATAAAAGAAAATGAAAAGTTTCATAGTGAATTGGCTAACGTTTCCGAAAGGGTTTGATTCTGGATTTTAATACTCGTAGAGACGGCGTAGAGCAATATAATGTATCAAGTCCTCTGGGAGTAAAAGACTCACAGTAAACAAGAAGCATTCCAGATACAAGAATGTGCTATTTATTTTGTTGTTCCATTTATGCATTCTACTAACAGTGTTCTAAGGTCAACACACACAATCATCCCATCTTCGAATAGCTTTGCCTTTTATAGACAACTGTTTCGTAAGAAATGTGCCTAACAAATCCAGAGCAAATTCTTGAAAATTTAAGGTTGAAATGATGATTGAAGATGATGATGATGAAGATGATAATGATGGTGATGATGATGAGGAGGAGTATGGGATAAAAGACTATGATGGCGATGATAACTATGATATACAATAATAATAATAATAATAATAATAATACAGTAATAATAATAATAATAATAATAATAATAATAATAATAATAATAATAATAATAATAATAAGTAGTGCTGCTGGTGATGATGGTGTGATGATTATGACGTCACGTCACGTCGAATATGATGTAGAAGTGGTTGGCGCATCGGTTGTGGTTTGGACTCCCAACCTCGAGGTCGGGGGTTCAAAACTCTCGCTGTGCAAGTCGCTTGTGTCCTTGGGCAAGGCACTTTATCTACGGTTGTCTCTCTCCACCCAGGAGTAAAAGTGGGTACCTGGTAGGTTCAAACACAGCCTGCGCTGAAGACAGCTGCAACATTATGGAATTCCCCTATGGGGCCTGAGTGTGTGTTCCATATGTGCTTGATCCAGTGATCCGGGGTAATAATGTTCAGCGCATAGAGAAGTTTGATATGCGCTATATAAGTATACAATAATAATAATAATAATAATAATAATAATAATAATGGTGATAAGGAGGACGCAGGATTATGCTGAGTTTAATTATGATTATGTTTGTAAAGATGGTAGTGGTGAAGATGATGATGGCTGCAATGATGATGATGATGAGGATGATGATGATGATGATGATGATGTTGGTGGTGGTGGTGGCGGCAGAGATGAAGGAAAAGAGTATTGTAACGCTATTGAGAATTATGAAATTGATGTGGTGGTGGTGGTGGTGGTGATCATGGTGACTAAGATGATGATGGTGGTTATATGGTGGTGATATTGATAGTGACGATAATATGGAAGATGATGGTAAGAAAGAATGAAATTAATTAGTGATGATGATGATGATAATGAAACGTCATGATGGTACTGATGATGATGATGATGATGATGATTGATGATGAGAATGATGAGAATGATGATGATGCATAATGATGAAGATGGTGATATTTATGTAATTTTATCATTAACATATCAGCAATGGGGTGTTTCTCCATTTCCACACTAAGTATAATACTGTATCATACAGAACTTTATAACTTAAATTATAAATGTTCAATATATCATGATATAATATCAAGATAAATTTAAAGAATATTTAAGGTTCAAAATTGGCTTTAGTCATACGAATCTAATGGTATATATACAAACCAATATTCAATGCTAAGTTATTATCGGTGTATGTCAATAGGAAAAATCCAATATGTCATTCTACACTGTAATAAAAAAAATTGGCACTGACATAATATTTGTTAGTCACTGCTACTAAAATATAAGCCTAATTTGAAATTATATGGTATGGTATAGCATACGGTACATTACATTGTATCAATATATCAACTTTAAACCCCATACATAAACCTATTATGTTATATCACTACTTAATGTAGCATGTCTAGCAAGTTATGTAACGTCACATATACTATATTATGCCAATACATTATTTCATGATTATGTGAAATAACATGATATGTCAGATACTGTAACATTATGTAATAGGCCAATGATATAATAGTGTGTGATATGATATGATAATATAGAAATATTACAGGCATAATTATATGGTGTTACAGTATATGATATGATATGACGATATGTGATATGATAATATGTAACGCAATATGTAACTTGATAGACGAATTTGATATATGATATGCGATTTGTAAGTTTTTAGATTGTAGCATTTTCTGACGTGCATGTTTGCACTTTTACCAAATGAGAGTTTGAATGTTAAACTTAATTAGGATCTCCTAAATTTAGTAACCAAACAAAAGATAGAATTAAAGATTAATTAGGTTTAACATTGGCTTCAGTCATACGAATCTAATGGTATTACGGTGTGTCATTGTGTAGTCACTTAAATGCCAAGTTACGGTGGTTAATCTTGTTGTACAAAAATGCTACTCCGAAATAAAGAATTGAGTGAATTAGGCTGCTGGTAAACATATATCCCTCAACATTGAGTTAATTTTCTATACGGTAATTCATTACGATTTTACAAATTATCAATTACTACTATCGGTCGTATAACATCACAATCGTCAATATCGTCGTCGTCATCACCACCATCACTTTTCATTTTATCTTGTTTTATTTCAATTTTTTTTCTAGAGAGCGTGACCCGTTCAAATAGACCTGGAAGGTCAGCTGATATCACCATCACCATCTTCATCTTCATCATCATCATCATCATCATCATTACCACCATTATCATCATCATTAATAGTTCAATAAAACTAACCACCTACAAGTTTGTGAATGATTTCAGTCATTCAGTACCAACTAACCGACCAAAAACAACCAGCCAGCCAGTCAACCAGCCAGCATCATACCAATAAACCAAACAACCAACCAACTAGTGGTCAATCAATCAATCAATCAATCAATCAACCTAGCTATCGATTGACCGATCTATCTATGATCAATCAATAAATGGAAGAAACAAAGAAACGAATGAGTGAAGGAACGGAAGAACGAATAAACAAATCACCGAACAGATGGATTGATAAATAAATGAATGAACGAACGAAGGAATGAATGATTTGTAAACAACCAGACAGCAAATCAATCAACCAATAATCAATTAATCAATAAATTTCAACCAAGCAATCGATTGATCGAATAATGAATGAAATTAAAGAAACAAAGACTGAATAGATGGATGAAAGGACTGATGGATTAGTTGGTGTCAGAAATCGATTGGCAGAGATCAAACTGCGTTTTTCCAAAATATGAATTTATTATATATCTATAAACATTTTTAACAAATTAATTAACCACTAGAGAAAAGCTCGAATAACATGTTTACATGAACACGGGCATTTTTGGTCTTAATTCTGACGTTTTGACGATGTTTTTAGTGATCTGTGACGTAAGAATGAAGATGAGGAGTATCACGGAAAATTAGCCTGGGTACTGATCTTCAATTGACTTGCGCATATCCCGAAATAGCCAGTTCCTCTAATGACCACGGTCACTGGTAATAGAAGCAGTACTGGCCACAAGCTGAGAAAACAAAATCGATTCTATAGATATTACTCGGAGAGATTTGTATCTGGCAAGAGGCTTTTTACGATCCACTGTGTATTTTCATCAAAAAGCGACACGAGACTCATTAGGATAATCCCCGAAGTGTTAGTCACAAGTTGGGCATGGGGCATGATTTATGCGTTGCTTTTCCGCAATGTAGAGTCACGACTTTCGACTCATTTTGTCAAAATGTTACCATTTACTGTACTTGGTTGCATAGTGTTTAACCACAGTTTCAATTAAAAGGCTTCATATTTTCACAAATTAATTATTTGGTATCCAGAAAGCACAGCTACCCTTTTATATATATACATAGGCCTATATATACATATATAATTATATATGTGTATATATATATAATATTATATAGGCCTATATATGCATATACATATAACGTATACACGTAAGATTTGGTTTACTCATTAATGCAAGTAGGTCTGGGTTTGTATGTTCATATATTCATTCCTACTATAGTTTGTACAGCCATAAAAATAAATAAAATATTGTCGTAAATATTATAGTCCTCATAATATCTATACTTAGCTACCACATACTTTACCCTATATACAATACATGTAATTATATATAATGTGTTTATACGAAGCAGCATGCGTATACTGCATAGGCAGAAGGTCCTGGGTTCGAATCCCGGTTGCGGCACCTATTTTGTCAAACTCGCAGATTCCTCTTCTTCAACGTTCAAAATGTATTCATATAGATTTATAGCATATCACCGCAAGTATTATATCATAATTTATATACAAGAATAATTATATATATATATATATATATATATATATATATATATATATATGTATATATAAATCATGATGTATATAAGGCCTGAAGGCGTTCACTCTATGATCTACATAAATATATAGGTCAAAAAATTTGAAAATGTTTAATCACTCAGCCCACTTAAAAGCAGTCTCAAGACCGCCTCTTCAATTTGCATTCCAATCATTCAGATCGCGTTAATTTTTCACTTCGTTTAGAAGATTAAAACCATGTTACGTCTAGCATATGCCTAAAGGCCTAAAAGTTAAAAAAAAAATCATTATTTCTTTTTAATAATAGTAGGCCTAGTATATTATTACAAGAAATACAGTCATCATCATCGCCATTATTATTATCATCATCAGCAACATCATCACCATCATCATTATCATCATCTTTATCATCTTAATAATCATCATCATCATCATCATCACCAACATCATAGTACAGATCTTGCGGTGCTTTCAGATCGCGTTGATTTTTCATTTCGTTTAGAAGATTAAAACCATGTTAAGTCTAGCATATGCCTAAAGGCCTAAAAGTTAAAAAAAAAATCATTATTTCTTTATTATTAGTAGTATGCCTAGTATTAGTATTATTACAAGAAATACAGTCATCATCATCGCCATTATTACTATCATCATCAGCAACATCACCACCATCATCATTATCATCATCTTTATCACCTTAATCATCATCATCACCAACATCATCATCATTATCATATTCATCATCATCATCATCATCATCATCATCGTCATCATCGTCATCATCATCATCATCGTCATCATCATCATCGTCATCGTCATCGTCATCATCATCATCATCATCATCATCATCATCATCATCATCATCATCATCATCATCATCATCATCATCCTCCATGATTATTTTTTTTTATTTCAACGAATAATTCAATAAGGCATTGTTATGTCAGGGAACTGTTCCTTGGTTATTTACAAGCCCACGCACTTTTTCACAATAGCTGTATTTTACAACCACGTTTTATTCACTATCATAATCGTCGTCAATTAATATAGGCATATTTATAGTCGTTGAATAATAATATGAATTTGCTGTAGGGTTCGTTTTTAACAGTGGATATATTCTAAATATGGCCAAGGTAATGCGATTGTTTTTACAACTTAAGGCTACACTAAACAGTGAACAAAATCACTTTTCTAAGTGAAAATCCCTTCACAAGACAAACATAAACACAGGATGCTCTCCATATAAACCATGTCTCATTGTGAAGCTTAGCGAGTGGAGTTGTTTTGGTCGAGAGGAAAATCATGTTTACCATTACAGGGACTAAACCCAGGACCCTTGGATTGGGAGGTAAGCGCCAAGCTATTCAAATCCTCTTCCTACGACTGGTCCATACAGGGGCGGCGCTAGAGGGGGTCCAGATCGGAAAAGGACCCCACCCCCCCGGTCGGGGAATTTACAGTATGGTCGTCAGGGAGAAATCAAATCGCAAGCGCCAAAAGTACAAATCAAGCATGTCTAACTATAAGCTGTCAAACTTTAGTGCGGGCAGTGGGATGTGCGAGATGGTACCTTCAGGGGGATAGTACCCCCACATCATTTTTAAATAAAGAATCCCATAATTAACACAAATTTTATTATCTAAAAAAAAAAATTCCCTGACGATTTGATTTTTCTCCGACAAAATTTT
>NW_022725666.1:231799-233041 GCF_011630105.1 Anneissia japonica
ATCTAAATTTGTATTACCGTTACGAGAATATATAATGCATATATGTTTACATTTACCGATCAGCTGTATAGTAAAAGGTTCATGTAAACTACAATATTAACTTGGTCTGCAATGACAGAACATACGGTACCCACCAAAACACTGATGCTTTCGCTGTTTATATTTTATCTGCAGTGCACTATAATAGACCTTTCCACTAAGCTCCGCCCCTTGGATACTGTTGCTAAGGTCTCCTTAAAACAAGAGAAGGACTAAATGTGTGCAAACACGTGGGTATGTGGGGCGACACGTGTGCTATTGGCACCGTTCTGATTGGTCAGTAAGTTTGACTGTCACTCCGAAAAGGTCCAATGGCGAGTGTACTTTTTGGTGTAAAAAAAATCTAAATGAAAAAACATTAACAATCTATTAGGCATTATGTACACATAATTTTGAAGTAATCTGCTTTATGGATTAATACATTAACACATATTTTGAATTATTATATTGTGAACTATCACTTAGACGTCAAAACTATTTTGATTGATTGGTACAGTATGCAGACTTCGGCCTGAAATTTGAACGACCTAGCCCCCATAGGCATAGATCGATCAATAGATGCAGTAAAAACGATCCGTTGCCCGCGCGTCGTAGCGTTGCGTTCTCCAAAGAAATCGCGTCGGCCGACGATCGACGGGTTCAGTAAGTTCCCGACTCGAGGCCTACCGGTATATCATGATTTTTTGTTAAACTTCCAATTTG
The DNA here is from genome assembly GCF_011630105.1 of Anneissia japonica. Taxonomy (NCBI): domain Eukaryota; kingdom Metazoa; phylum Echinodermata; class Crinoidea; order Comatulida; family Comatulidae; genus Anneissia; species Anneissia japonica. The sequence goes on from NW_022725666.1 coordinate 232,541, forward strand.
ATTAATAGAGTGGCCCTTTCCATTTGTAACAACCTGTGTACCATAGTTTAAGTTGCACTTTGTTTTCTGCTTTGGTTTATTTATGTCTATATATTTGAAATTCCGAACGTTAAATGAATACACAATTTATTGATTCCCAAAATGACTAAAAAAATTATATATGAAATTAAGGAAAGGAAATTTAACCAAAATAAAAAAATTGGAAATTAAGAAACGGAAATGAGTATCAACATGTATAAACATATCTCATTCATTCCACGGCAAATCACTTAATTAACAAGAAAAAATAGAACATTTGTGATTACGTTTCACAAAAGCTTAAGATGAAATGACTTCTTTGAAGGTTAATAATGTCGCAAGAGACAAGCTTTTATACTACTGTTGAGAATTCCACAAATTAGTTGACCTACTGTACAGGTATATAATAATGTTTCCACCCTGGGAAATATAATATATACTATAACAGTTTGATAACGAACATTTAGTAAGGCTGATACCTGT
>NW_022725666.1:233055-257028 GCF_011630105.1 Anneissia japonica
GGAAGAGGGGCTCGTTAATTAAGTGAGGAGGCACTAGATCAAAAATAAGGAAATTAGGCCTAGATTAATTTTAAATAATTATGTGAGTGTAATTTTTTTTGACTTCCATCACTTTAATGGGGAAGAGGGACACGGTGGTGGAGAGCTTTTTGTGGGGCGGGGTCGTGTGGCATCCCGTAGATGCCGTACCACTCAGAATGTAAGCCATATGGGGCTCTTTATAAATTTCAGTGCCACAAGAACGCGGGATCTACGATAGCTGCCACCTATCATGTTTTAATTAGGGGATGACAGAAATATACTTCTACTGAACTTATGCTATCACAATGGTATATCTGTCAGATAAAGAATGTGATATTAGAGTCAAAGAATGTTTTTACATCACCTTGGAACATATAATATTGTGACACACGTAGAATGTTACGAGTACACCTACGCATGATTAATCAACCTTAACTTTTACAGACAGATGTCTCGATTGCGTCGTTTGTTTAAATTGTCATTGGTTACAACAGTTACTTCATAAAAAATTATTAAAAATAAAAGAAAAAAAAAACTCTTTTTACACATGATGTTAATACATCTACGGTAACTAGTTAGCACTGCCCTGTGTCAGCTGGTCTCTGTAAGCCGATGTTTTCGAATATACAGCGAATGTTACCCACTAATTGGTTTTTAATAGGCCTATCGATATTTACGAAAAATGCGTCGAAATCAACATTGATATAAATCAACTAACAATCCACAGTGAATAATTCTGGAGACGCTAATTTAAAAGAAAAAAAAATGGGCTAGATTACACGAAAGCAAAAATAACGGGAGAATTAGATGCGATTTGCCAATAATTAGTTCCGTTACAGGTGATGTTTCATCTAAAATTCTTTGCAAAAAAATATCAAGTAGATTTAATATATTTAAGATCACGAGAAATTTGAAGGGAAATGGTAAAAAAAACACCTGTCTTGTGGCTAGCCGTCGGCTTAGAATCGCACGCCATTATCTTCTTATGCCGTTCTATTTTCAATTAGGCCTAGATCAAGATCGTTAGTGACTTCCAACCTCGCTGTAAGATCTAAGTACACGCGTAGAATCCTTGAGAATTATAGCAATAAATTGTTTCATTAACCCCAGTGATTATTGCTAATTGAGATTCAAGTAATTATTTATAGCCTGTAGCTTGAGTATGTTGAAAAATTAAATTGATGATGTATTAGCTTGGTTATCATTCGAGTATAAATCGAAGAAGCTCGAAGCTCGAAGAAGGTGACATGTCGTCGGGGTTAGGGTAAACCTGTGTAAGGGAGGCATTTGAAGTGGGTACCAATGTAAGCACTGAGCAGTGGTGTAACGGCTATGAGATCTCACTGGCTAAAACCAGGGTTCCCGGAGCCTCAAGGCCCACCCCCCACCCCACCCAATAGCAAATTCATTATTTTTTTACAAACAAATAACCAAGGTCCCTTGCCAAGCCAAAGTCTGCCGAGTGATTGGGGCATTTGTATTATTATCACTCTCGCCAGTCTACGTTTGGTTAAAACTTGAAAAAGTTGCGCGAATACGGTTAACCATGAGCAAAGCATTGACACACATGCGTATGATACATATGTTTTTTTCCATAAATATTTATTGAGATTAATTGACTCGTTTTGTTTAGTATTTATTTAATATGTGTATTAGTAATATCTTAGTTAAAATTAAGAATGCTTCTTTAGGTCAAATCACGATACATAAACTTAGAATTCGAATGTGTAAAAAAGGCATTAAAATACGTCATAGATAAGGCTAAAAACGCCGGAGCGGCCTTCTCCCGTATCGAGGGCTCTACACGGTTCCTCTGATCCAAATACTTCTCACCTGACTGGGTCCTAGTGCTCTGATTCTATTATACCTTCACATCAACTCAAATCTCATAAAATAAAATAAAATTGTAACTATTCAAAATAATACATTATTGCTTCTGCGATTTACATTAGAGAAATCGAAGTATCCAGAGAAGTGCACAGGGATAATTCTCGCCAAAGCCGTCTCCTATGATTAACTACACTAATTAATGCAATGAATCATCTAGTTACTTTTTGTCTTTTTAAAATCTTACAATTAGATTATTAACATTCTTGTGTTTTTTTTTTGTTTTTTGTTTTTTTAATACGGAATCTGAATAAGATAATACATAATAACACGTCACATTTTATTAAGGAATTATCTGAATTTGAAATAATACGATAAAAATTCAACCTACATTTAAATATTTTATGTATGTGTGTAATATAATGACGTAATATAATGATTACAATAATTTAAATAACATAAAATGTTAATACATTTATTGCTTAAGATCTAATATCATATTTACAATTGCAAGTATAATTTTTTTTTTAATGGCAACATGATAACACAACTGGATTCGTTGCTAATACACAACACTCAATAGTGACTTTATAATTCAAAAATTCCCAAATGTAATATAAACACTCATACTAACATATGTATATATGCACGTATAGTATGTTTTTATATATTATGTATATGATATTTTTCAAAATAACATATTAAATATTGATAGGGACGAAGATATAATGAAATAACCATAAACTACGCGTAAACAGGAGTGTAAACGCATGCGTGTTTGGTCGTTTGTGTCGGCCTCAGTGTTTGAAATGGAAATATTTTTTTTATATCCTCCCCAAAGAATACCTACATGTTGAATAATATGCGACAAATACCGTAGTATATTAAGACGAAATATTGCTAGCACTGTTTATCTTTATTATAAGCCTAACACAGGTTGCATAACACAATTATGAATAATACGGTTAACCTCAACACGTTGACATAAAGCGAAGAAAAACACTGTAAGTTCAAATGATGTCCCTTGTAAAACCATTTACGTATTTGAAACATTTGCTTTCAACAGAACGGGTCAAAGACGTAAAATGATTTTACTACTTGTTTGCATATACCTATGCGAGTCATGGCGTATCTAGATACTCGCCTCCCCACCACCATTTAAAATGTTTGAAGCAAAAAAAGGCATACGAAAGTAGTTAAAAATCACCTCATATCACCTATGTTGCAACTTAGCACTCCCTCAATTAATCCGTGGATTCCCCAACCAACCTTCACCTCCTCCCCCATATAAGACTCTTAGATATGCCCATGGTGCCTACGCTAAACTGGATGGTAATACATTACATTACACACTTGTATATATGCAAAATGTAATCATTTTATTCTGCGTTTTATTGTGAATTTTTAGCTACGTCTACTTCTTTTATGTATAATCTATAAGCAATTCATTAATTTTTTTAATTTCCATTTTTTAATGTATTTTTTTTTAGATTTAGACATAGTTATCGAGTTATTAGTCCAAACATGTTTGCAAATTTTACATTTCAATTTCAACGAGAAAGGAGAGAAAAGGAGAGATACCTACATATAAACATTCACTTACTGTATATCAACACATCCAAATACATCACAAAACACAATAAAATACATATGAAAATTAAACGACTATAAAGTTCGATTATCAAATATGAGGCTATGTTCCATTTTCCGATATTTTAGCACTTATTTATGTATAAACAATGTATCCTTCGGGTGCCATGTGAACGCATCTTTAAAGATAAGTACTGTACAGATATTGATTTTAGCATGTAAACCTTGAAAACGAATCTGAGCATATATATTGTTTTGTTATTTACATACCGCATTTAACAATTCGAAGCGTATGTTTACAGCGCTCGAATGCCCTTACAATTGCTATTGACCGTTGTTAAAGTTCTTTAGCCTAAAATGAAGGTTATCGCGTTTATAATTCACCACCACTCCGGATTGATACAAGTCGCCCACGCCTTGAAACCCCCCAATTTCTAATCAGTAAAGACAATATTGATTTTCGTAACACACACGTTTGTTCATACTCCGACACGTGTAGATCGGCTAATATGGCGAATACCTCAAATGAAATCCATTTCTTCGCCAATAATATCAGTTTAAAGTATCAACTTTCTTTTCATGAGATCACGATTAGAACTTTTAATGATCGGAAAAGCGCTGCGGGTCTTATACGATTTCTGGAAGCTCCGTATGGCACTTATCGACAGCGATGCTTAATAACAAAGTAGAACAATAAAATAACCCTTGATAATGCACCTTTCGGCTATTAAGCCCACCCCTCGGATACTGTTGCTACGGTCGTGCAAACAGATAGGGTAAACGTACGTAACGATTGTGGGACATACGTGTTTCTGGGACAAGCGCGTATTCTAAGTGATGTTTTGATTGGTCAGTTGTTAAGTTTGATTGACACTCCGAATAGGTTCCTTATGCAGACCTGCAGTTTTAAATACGGTACGGTAATCCCATAACATAGTTATAGTTATTCTATAATAAAGCAACACAGGCAACAATAGAAACACATAACAGATGAAAAAAATTAGGCTAATCTTTTTTTCCATTTTTTTTTTTATAATATGAAATATCATTTCTTTGTCCCATGCATTATTAATGCAAAAGTTAGGCCAAGTTTAATAATTGTTTCCGAATCTCCAATAGTGCATCCATCTATTGTAATGTATCTAATTAATCATAGGCCTATTTATTAGATCATATTTTGTGAAGTGTTCATAACAACATGCAATTGTATTTCCTTCGTCATTTTCTGAAATATGATCATATCTGTACTTTTGTCGTTGATTTGGTGAGTATTATATTTAATTCAATTTCACTTATTGCTTCTAAGTGGTACAATAAGACGGATACAGAGCAAAAACATAAATACAAGAAAGGAGAAAAGGGGAAGAGAAGTGACAGAAAGGATTCCATAAAAAACACCGTGTTCGAAAATAAAATATAAATTTGGAATTTGAATACACTATTAACATTTATATAAAATAAAATATGTTTTACCAACCAGTGCTGGCAAACGATTAACATTTTCTTAAAGTTGGTGGAGATCTTAAATTGATTCGGAGACTCTTTGTGATCAATCGAAACAAGGCCAAAAATGAATGCGCGTCTCCTACATGTAAGCACAAATGTTGTCCCCCAAACGGACGTGTTTACTTAAATTTACGCTATTGTTTTGTAGGACCTCAGCAAGATTAAGTTCCAATTTTGTATTGTTCTAATTACTAGTGATTATTTCCCCGGGGTGGGGTTGAAACATGGGCCTCTGGACCCAAATTCCTAGAGATGCCCGTTAACACTCCTTTGGGGTTCTAAAATTCCTGCCCTAACTATTTGACAAAACAAGCTTCCTACGGGCCTGGTGCTATTAAACTACACGGCAGAGTTTGACCTCTTGTGCCAAAAACAGACAACACTTCCTCGAGGAAGACACAGCTTTCCTTTTCTTTCATAAAACCATCTACCTTGCAGAATATAGATTTTTCCATCTGACTATCGGCCTTCATGGCATAAAAACGCTTGGCAATTCCGCCCACGAAATAAGCTAAATTTAATTCCGCCAAATTTCTCAGCTTTTCGTCTTGGAGGATAGGCTATTGGTGTTTTCGCCCACGAGATAAAGCCGACATTACGGCCCGACGCGTAACAAATGAAACGATTCCAATGAAGAATACTGACCTTTTCAATGGTAAGACTACTTTAAGTTGGTATCTTTTTTAACACGCCAAAGCATATATATAGCTAGCAATAAAGTATATGCCACTCGTGTCTTTATTTAATCTATGCCTATATTAACATTAAGCACGAAATGACATATGCAAAAATGAGTCCCCGGGTGTTTCATGTGAGACTAGATAAATGAAATGAAATGAAATTCACAATCCACGTTCATCAATAACAATGGTGTAGCTGATATAGATTGATGATTATTAGGCATTAATGAACAGCAATTAGGACACGTTGTCAACTTGTTCGTCCCGTCACGAGCCAAAAAACCCCTCCGGCCCATAGCTTAGTATAATCATGGTGTAATCAGCCACGGAAAAAAAACACAGATGCGTAGTAAGCAGGTACTAAGCGCGGCGATCATTAAAATAACACTAATAAACGCAGAGTGTTCTTAGATTTTGATACCGAACGTGCAGATCATAATGCAGTTTGTGATTGGAAGAGAGAGTACAGTTATAAATCAAATCGGGGTAGCATTCTAAATTCCATCAGTGAAATAAGAAAATTATTAAATGGTTATCTCTAAGATAAAAGATGTGTCAGGTTTATACTCCTTTGTAATGTATACATCTTCCATGTGTGCGAATGTCGGTAAACTGTTAGGCCTACGCATTATAGATAATAACTCATAAATGGACGCAACAGACGTTGAGGTTACACCCACAACATGGAACTGTAAAAATGAATTCAAGTTGTTCATTGGTCAACTTGGCAGAAGATGACTACAGTAGTTTCCCACTCCGGACAGAGTATTGTTAGATGATCAAAGTTAAATCGAATAAATTTATACTTGTAGGCATACCCACGAGATAATCGATAAACCTATAGGTCGGTCAATCAATCAATCAATCAATCAATCAATCAATCAACAAACTAATCAATCAACAAATCAGTCAATCAATCAATCAATCAGCTAATCAAAAATCGATCAACCAAAAGAGAATAGCTTTTCATATCTAATAAAAAATCAGGGTGGCAAATGGTTTTCAATGTGGGATTATGTATTAGTCTTACGAGTAACTGGATGCGCACGATCGGCTCAGACGATTCAATGGAGACTGCAACACGACGAGACACGGGAGACGGATCGTATTCATCGACGATTCGAAAACTGCCACATCGACAATCAGTAGACACATCGTCAGTCGCTTATAAATGGAGATGGAATAGACAAGCGCTAACGCAGGATAGAGATGGATTTAATGGTGTTAAACTCTTTACAAACTATCATATTTTATGTGACAAATTTGTGTCCTATATTATACCCAAATATGGACATATCACACCCACATATGGACTTATCACACCCAAATATGGACATATCATACCCAAATATTGACATATCACACCCAAATATGGACATATCACATGTATTTGTTACATATAATTTGGTAGTGTGCATAGTGGACCATTTTGGGCAGTCACCAATTTCTTTCGGGGGATTATAAAATGTGCTCGTTGTTTAATCAATTTGTCACCGTATTCTAATTTTTTTAACGACGAAATAAATAGTATGATATTGGCGGTTAATCTAATAATTTGATGGGGCACGAAGAACGGGGCAAGGAGGGAGTTTCACAGATGGAGGGTCTATACCACCTCAGCCCCACCATGGTTGGGGTGAGGTAAGAACATTTATGATTATGACACCTTTAGATTGCTGGAAACAGACATATTTCTCCATTTTAAAAACTAAATTTGAAAAATTTGTTAGGGCCCACGGGCTACAAGCCGATGTCAGAGACACATTATGTTGTTATGTAAACAAAGCCCATTTGGGTCAGAGTGCTAGATCGAGGACCCTATAGGGGCGGCTTCTGGCCTCTAGAGGCGGGGCACTGCGGACCGCCGCACGAGAGAGCATAGGCGTTATGCCACTGTTCGTGGCTTGCGTGTTTCATGTTAAGTCAGCTAATTTTTATTTGCGTTTGTGTATAATTTTAACTGGCAGTATCAATATAATATGGTATAGAGGGGTTTTTTTTTTTGCGTTTGTCTAACGAGTCACGTCTCATTTTCTCGTGATTTTAAGTGTACGCACAATCACACAATACGTAGGCCTAGCTCTGCGTATTACTTACAGTATTTAAATATGAGCCAGTTATATTACGAAGACCTAAACATTTTGTATCTATTTGAAAATACCCTTAATTGCTACCCGGATAACTAATTCTTAGAAAAAAATATTCATGCATTATAATTTCAAATTACTCGAATATATGATAATAATCACATCATACCAAGCTATGTATATAATTATACCATCCAAGGTTATAAATATTGAACTATGAGGTACCGGTAATAATAATAAAAAAAAAAACAAGAACAATAACGGAAATACAATGAGAATATTGTGTTTATAACGTTAAAAAAGGAAGACGTCGAGATTATGTGGCAAACCGATATTAAATTTCATCGAATGCATATGTTATAAGCTTAATATCTAATTTATGAAATACATGAGACTTTAACCTTTATTGAAGACATTACCAAAAGAATCTAAGAGGAAGTCAAGATGTTGGACGCTCCATAATATTTTTCAATGTTCTTATAAGTCTCCGTTTATTTTGGGCAAAGAAGCTGTATCATTAAGGATCTGAGAAGGCGAGGTGTAGATTTGAAATGCAGTCTGGGGCAAGACCATTAAGTGCTAAATTCCAAAGTAGCAATATCTCGAATAACGCCCGATTTTCATAAAATTGCTACATGATATATCGCAAACTCTCTTCGGCGACGCCGATTGTTCAGTCGAATTAAGGAGGCTTCCTGATCGCGTCGGCGACAGTGCGCAATTGTTGTAGTGAATACTGTACGCTTTAGCGACAGTGTAGCAATATTATGGAAACCAGGGTATAAGTCTGTGTGTTCGTTAATCTTATAAAAAGTCAGTCAATGTAGACTGCAAAGAACAAGGGTGATAAGTTATTGCCTCTTGACTTGGTTCAGGAGAAACTGAAAGCGATAGCGTAAGGAGTCATAATAAAACGATTAGGCGTAGTATAGAACTACTAACTAGGCATAAATGAGTAAACAAATGAGGGAACACATATTCAAGTAAAGCAACAACATTATAGGCCTATACTTGCCCCGGGACGAACGCAATTACATATTACTACTTACGCGTTGCTACTAGAACGAAGGAAAAATAGAAGATAGGCTTAGGCCTACATTATTGTATTACTGTAACGAGAAGCATAACAGACAGTCAAAATTGGAAAGAACATTAATTCTTATGAGTGAAACGTATGAGGCACTGCCGAACGCATCATCTCCATATAAGTTGTATTTAACCGATCACGTATGTACAATAGCTTTACGTTTTGATTAACGTCGACGCTTAGCCTAAGCCTGTACAGTACATGTTGTCTGAAGGGGCGCAGTGTGGTGGGCATAAAAACACATAGGCTATTATTAACCCAATAAACAAAATGAATAGATCATCATTGAATCTAAAAAGAAAAAAAAAAAAAACGTGGTCCATCCATTTTAAGCCAACATTGTTATCTATCCCTTCGATATGTATAGGTTTACAATTAAGACTTGGTCGTTAACGATCTATCCTTGTTCAAACGCCGCTGTAATCTGTGCCCTGCAATCTGAATAATTTGAGTGCGTGACCGATGAACTGCGTTATCGGAGATGTGTAAACAGCGCCAATGTAAATGCATCTGAATCAAGCAGATCGTGTTGTTGAAGCCCAGCCGGTTGGTGTACCGTCCGTCCTTGTCGGTTACACAGTGACAGTAAGGTCGGTCGGATTTTATTTACAAAAAGCGTAGGAATAACTGTTCTAGAGAATTGCAATTTCTAAAAAGCATTTCGAATAAGTATGCTGATAACAGTCAAAGATAAATGATCTTTTGACAACTGCAGACGATATCACTTGTGTTTTAGTATCAGGTAGAGCGAAAAATGGTAAGTTACCACACTGTTCTAAGTGCGTTTCAACGTAAGGACTATTATAGGCATTGTTATAGTTTATCCATGGTTTAACCTTGTTTGATAAATAATTGGTATAGAATATTATATCATTATTTGCTTAAGCACAAATAGTTGCTGCCATAGACGCTGTTAGATTTCTATTGATTTGAAGGCTCAAGCCGCTCAACTATTATTAAGCGACTGAGCTGGAATGAAATCAGAGATCGATGTATGTATTATAACGACGTTCGCCTGACTCTGGTCGTAAGCAGCGGGCACCCTCATTGGTGAGAAGTGGGCCTAGTGCTAGAGTGGCCTAATATAATAAACTGCGAACCTACTGTAGGTCTATTGTAGGCAACACATTCTTATTTCCCATTACCAATAAAATAGTGTAATCCCTGGATCGTTCTGGACGGTGGGCTGATTCTCAGTGGAGGAGGGGGAAAATGGCATATGCCAACAAGGGTATGCTTTAAGTCGTTCCTTAATTCCAATTCTTAATACAATATTTGCATTCCTACTGTAAATTGTTAGGCATATTGTTGAACGTTTCTATCATTTCTGTATGTCCGGCAGCCGCGAGCTAAAGCGCGTGCAAGTAGTGGACTAATAGGGCCTCACTCATAATATCTAAATTATCTATAGCCTAGTACACAAAACCGGTACTTGCAGGACCCCGCATTTATCTTGTTTATTGAAGGGTTCAAGTGCTCCTTGTCGATCTTTGAATGAATAACGATCGATTTTCCTGATAATAGGCCTATTATAATATACGGTAATTTTACGTAAGGCATTAGGGAAGATGTGCGATGAAGTGGCTTCTAAATAGCCTAGGATATTACTCCAGTAAGAGAATTATGGTGAATTTTATTGTAATATAATAAGAGCCCTTTCCCACATTCCCGCCGTTTGATGACGTAATGATTATAGCGTTACATTATTTATCCATATATGATGATGACAGATCTCAAGTTATGATTTAAGCCTTCATCACGTGGACCTAAATTACCCTATCTGACTTGCCTGCTTCTCAACCTGCTAGACAAATGCACAGCATATTTTACGTCTTTACTCTTAAAATGTGACGCCGAGTTCCATTTTACAGCTCCCTCGGCGTTTTCACCATCTAAGTTATTTTGCTTTTAAAGTAAATACATCGCCAACAACTGCTGGGGAAATACGATTTTGCGAAACGTCAGAGTTCCTATCAAATTATTAATGAAGAATGCGTTTCGATATACAGTAATTATAATAACTGCATCTTTTGTCACTAACTCAACTGGCGGACACACGCCCTCATCGCAACCACGCAACAACTTGACAACTATCGATGAACGTATTCGCACTACGCACACGTATATGCGTGTAATCTAACACATGCACATCCGTTTTAATCAATAAGGTGAACACACCAGTGATAAAAAAAAATATTTGAGGGGAAATAAGGTATTTAGGCCCTATATAGAATGAACTACTTCCCATATGCGCGCTTTAAGAGGTTACGAGCTCAAATACCAAAAAAAAACTTCATCTCTTCTCGTTTATTCAAATCTTTCCGTCTCTGACATTACTGCGTTAAACTTCGCTTTCGAAGTAGATTATCTACATTTTACTTGGGGCTAGTTGCTGCTTCTGATAGTAGGAAGCACTTTCCTAGGCTCCGAGGATTACTTACATAACGACTGCTGTTAGTGAGAAGCCGACCTTTCCGATAGCTGAAAAAACGAAGGGTGATGAGGTTAGATCACGAGCATGTATTAATAGAATGCTTGTTAATTTTTCTGTCGATGGAAAGAAACATTTATTTCCGTTGACCTCCATATTCTGACGTTTCCCACGTTTTCCATGAAAAGAAGCTCTATAATTTTCCGTTTACTATCTTTTAATGTGTTTGCAAAAAGTCGGCGCAGCGAATTCTCCTATAAAAAAATGTTAAATAAATGTTTTCATATATGACGTTTTTATTATTAACATCATCATAACTAACGACATAATATTGTTAAAAATAGCAATAATAATCCTCATAATCATAATAACATTATCAATAATAATAATAATAATAATTATTATTATTATTATTGTTATTACATCATCATTATATTCATTATTATCATTTATCACTCCGAAATTACAGGACTGTCCTTATTTAAAAATTCTGAATTTTTTCTTGCGTAGGCATGTAAACTTGCGTGTAGCCCACATTAACTGTTTATACTGTACATAAATGCATAAAATACTGTACAACCTTATACTACCCGGCCCCCTTGAGTACCGTACAATGCGTATAACACAGTGTATGACGTGCAACGTATATCCCGTTAGTACGTTTACAGTACATGCGCAGATAATACCAATTAGACCTACTTTAACAACCCATTACGTTCAACCACGTGACAAACTGAACGTACAATTTCACTAATCTCTCAACGTTTTACCATTAAGGCAATGCATACCGAACTGATTTAGAAGGTTATCTCTAAACTCGGCCTAACGCTTTGAAATAAGCATTTGAGAATGTGAAAATAAAAAAAGGGCAATCATAGCGTTGAAATTCATGACATTTAGATTTAAATAGAAACCCATCCATTTGGATGGGACTGTGATTCCAATTCGTTGAAGCTCTATCATTTTGTGACGATGATGTATACGTATCTCATTTCACTAGATCCGTTTTGTTCAAGTGCAATATTCCATGGCTGTGAGCATTCGACATTTTCAATTTACGTCAAGAAATGTTATGTACATCATAAATCGTGCGTTGCTGGAATTGGCATTTTATTGTTTGGTCTTTTCGATCAAACTTCCTCGTAGGTCTATTGTGTTCTTAACATGTTTAATCAAACAACACAGCCGCAAAGCTGTTCTACGGCTAAACAGGCAGTAATTTACGACAACAGGAACGAACTAGGACGTATAGGTACTGTTGTTCCTCTAGGCACCAACGGCTGCCTAATTGGAGCAATAAAATCGTCTTATTAAACTTACTCAGTACACAATGCATTGTCAAGATTTACAATAATTGATACTAGCTCCGATGGCGATAGCTGCCAAGCCAAGATGATGCGAAGTTATTGACCTAAAGAGGGCGCTATGTCAAAGTTTGAAGGACGAGCGCCAGTAATGGGGTTTTAAGTTGACTGAACGACTCCGTCTTTCTACGGTTGTATACCCTTAAATTGATAAGAGGCTCCGTGTCGATCATCAGAAACATTCAACTCGTGCTGAGAAATAAACATATACACCACTCGAGTTTGGCATTCTGCAAGACTTACATGTTTACACTGAAAACAACCATGTGCGCGTAGCCTCAAGTAAACCTACCCAGTTTCTGTAGAATTGTAATATGCCAATGTCACTCTTGTCGTATAGGAAGAATGTGAATGGAACCCCTATTTGGTTTTAGAACAACATGCCCTGCTAAAATATATTCACAGACGTATTCAAAGCCTGGGAGATTATATTGTACCTAGGGAAACTGTTTTCATATTATGCCGCGCACATCGTAACCACGGAGACGTCACTAATTTACACAGCGTGTAATTTGGCTTATATGCATAATTAATTATGTATTAGAGATGCGTGATTCTTTGTGGTATGAATCATTTAGGTCCTTAAATATTTTTTTTTTCTTTGATGATGTGGAACAATACCGTTGGACTAACGCCACTATAAAGTTCCTAACATGTCATTAATCTTAATATTTCGTAATAATAATGAATGATAGGTAATTAAAACTTATATCCTTCGTTATATTACATGCATTGGCAGTCTCATAAGATGACGTCACCACCGTCGGCTGGGCATACAATACGTCGGCCGACAGTCGGCGACGAATCTATTTCTCTGTGAACGCTTGACGACGCGACGCCGTTATACTGTCGGACAGTCTGGGCGAATCGTCATTGAACCGTCACAGGCGCCCCCGTCACGTTGCGCAATGCGTATCCAGTTCTAAATAATTTCTGTCGTGGAACTATGCCCTTACTCTATCTCAAATTTCTGGGGGTTCCAGTTTTTTACATCCTATATTACTATATAATTATTGTTATTATACTATATTTTACAAACACTCTTATTAAATAAATTATCTTCTTGTTCTACAAACCGTTAGTGGATTGAAAAAAAAAAATTAAGAAAATAGTTTACGTAATAATCTTCGAAAATATATTCATTTTACATTTTACCTTCCGAATAAATCTCTCTTCATACAATTTTCTCCGTTCATTATAATCACTGCCTATATCTCATCCTCATATTTACTCATCCTATTATCTTCTGTTTTTTTTTTATACATAAGAGATTAATCGTTTGAGTTAGAAAGACATTTGACAATCGATGCCGTGATAGAATCAGATTATACTCGGTGTATCATGTCCTTTTCCCCAAGGATCTTAGAATAATTATTAATGGCGCGCAATCTCTGACTCGCGGATCCCGAAATAGGATTTACGAAAATACATTTTCGATCACAAAGGTCAATTCTGAATAGGACCTTCGATTTATCCATTAATCTTATTGTGAGTTTTCGAACTAGCTAACAATACACTTATGTCTTTTGTCGAATGATGACAGCAACTAATTACAAAATAATTATATTGTTGATGATGATAATGATGATTATTGTATACGACAATGATTTCGTTGGTATTATTGTTAATGAATTACGATGATAATGATGGCGACGATGATAGTGTCAGTTTTATCGCCATAAGCCTACATAATAAGTATTACTGGTGTAATAAAAGATGTTAATAGGTATGTTATTTATTATTATCATTTAAAATACAGGCGAAAAAACGCATTTGTTTGTGCGTCGTCTTTGGTTCACTAGTACATATTAAGTGCAAGCATCGTTTCAATTGTTTCGTTCGTATTTATTAACATTAGTCCCAGATTGAACATTATACATGATTGTTTCTCGAAATTACTCACTTATGCAAAATGTTATGACGATCTCAAATCAGATTAGAATGAATGTTAGCGAGCTGAATTATATTCGTTCAGTTAGGTCTTTACTGTATTTTGTCTTTTAATATTGTTTGAGGGCACTGTTTATATAGCATCACTGTAGCCATGGTAATAATTGTAAACAATACAAATTTATCTTCATATCTATTATTATTATTATTATTGTTATTATTATTATTATTATAGATAGTTTATTATTTAATAGGCCAATAACTATAAATTATTTTTGTCAATCGTATCAATTTTAGGTCTACTCTTGTCATTAAATCCTAGTTAGGCAAGATTGAATTTTCATAAATAAAAATTCAAAAATAAAATGTTTTCACGTTAAAATAAATCAGAAACATCATTTAAACAGAACTAACTTGTCTTAAAGTGTAATTATTAGAATGTATATTTATAACGCGCAAAATACTTTACTCCATGCGCTTAAAACAAGTGAAAATATGTAATTGGAAATACAAAAATTAATGTAATGTGCAAGATACACAAGAAGCTTGGTTTCCATATACAATCGCTACACGCTATCGCCGACAGCTTTCTGTGATGCTGATTGGTCGGTTCAAATCGGGGAGCCTTTCCGATTGGGTCGGGGATCGCTACGCAGCACAACAGTTAGCGATTTTATGGAAACCAGGTTTTACAGCAACGAGCTCTCAGTCTAGGCATGCGCACACGTCATTGGCATGTGATGCGATATTTCCAATACCATTTAAGTTTCGAGACAATAATTACGAACGCATCATCGTCTACCAATATGAATCATAACACTAGTACAAGGTTGTTGTTCAATTTATTATGTTATTATTGATAAGGATCGTAATAAAGTGGTTATGATAAAATAACGGCGCAAAGTAGGTATTATAAAACCCGGTTTCCATAGAATCGCTACACAGTCGCTACAGCGTTTCACGGCAATCCTTGCACTGCGTATCTGTCCCCGACGCAATCGGGAATCACTGATTCAACTGACCAATCAGCGTCGCCAAAGGAGTCGGCGATAGAGTGCAGCGTTTTTGGGAAACCAGGCTTTAAGATCTAGCTTAATTTGGGTCTATTTACGTAAAAATCAGTAAATCTATGTATATTCCCAACCGCTTCAAAAAAAATTTCAGTAAAATTTGTTTTTGAGTTGAATGTGAATATCCAGTAAAAACGAATGCCGGTTGATAGGACATTCCTCCGCGTAACTGATAAACAACTCGCCATGCATAGCATTACGTCGGTTTCACTAAAATATCCATAATATTGGTGATCAATATTGCCTTTAATTTTCTGTCTTGTTTAACAGCAACCTGACTTTAATGTGTAGATTATTATATATGTCATATTTAACCGATCAGATTGTGTTAGTAAGCTACGTGGCTATGGTTTGTAGGCCAGTTCAAATGTTGATATCTAATCAACGCTTTTACCAACGCAGGCCTAAAACAATACTGATTTGTTTATAGCCTGGCCTCTTTTATGGTACTCATTATTCCCGCCATATCCTGAATTTGTGGTTAATTAGTGCATAGGCTTACAAGGCATAACCGCGACAGGTCAGAACTCCTTCTAACTAGTTAAAGGAGTACTATTATTGTACTGAAATCTGTAAAGCCGGACACACGCAGCATCCATTGACCGTCGGGCCGTCGAATCTCTCTCATGGTACTCATTACTCCTGCAACTGGTTAATTAGTACATAGGACTAAAGGCGTGAGCATGTCAGGTCACAACTCCTTATAAGTACATAAGGGGTACTGTATGGCACAGTCGGTATTGAAATCTGTAAAGCCGTGCAGGTAGAGCGTCGACGACCATCGGCCGTCGAATCTATCTCCGATCTCTCTGAGCGGAACGCAGTCTCCTGATTTTCGTCATTAAGAACGATCGGTTTTGCGTGCCTCATGCGTTGCGTTATCTGTGAAACCGCGTCGACGCATGGAGTGTTTGAAAAACAATTCGATCAGTGTTTCTGACATTAGACATTTGCTACTGACATTTCTGCCAGCAAAAGTAAGGGTATATTCAACGAAATAGAAACTCTTAGTTAATACTGTACATCTGTTTAGTCGAGAGCACACTTCGTCGTACGACGTTCGGGTTCTCGAATTCATCCCCGCTCTGAGCACCTGGCGATGCGACACCGGTTTGCAGTCGAGCGGATCGTCATTACAATCGATACATCGCATGCGCCTCGTGGACGCGTTGCGTTTTTCATGAAACTGCGTCGGCCGGCAGCAATCAGCCAGGTCCGTGCTGCAGATAATATTGGCGAATGAAGAAAGAAACTTTTTTCTCTTTTTTTTTAAATTTTGTTAATAACTTACATAAAGATACTGGAATTTTATTATTCCATTTTAGCTCATCCCAGACAGGGTAATATTTTGCCCTTATAAGCCACCTTATGCGATGAGTGTAGACGCCGTATCACTTTGAATATAGACCAATGCATACCCACCCTATTATCTAATTGTAGTTTCAAATAATGAATCTTAGATAGAATGACGTTTCCAACATTAATGATTCCATTAAGATAATGCCCATGGTTAATGGAAATTATTGTGTATGAAAAAGCATGGTAGCCCTATAAGGATTAGTCGGTTTCATTACTCTCAGTAGATTAAATTTCTACATCGAAATGAAGATTTAAATTAATTGGTACTCAAGTATAATTGATAAAAACTTAAATGCTTTTTCATATTCGATTTTTTTTTTGTTCGAAAGCCGTATCACATACCGGTAATTGTTAAAATTGCTTCTAATTTTCTTTTTCAGTATGGATTTGTGAACCACGCGTTGCAGCTTACTGTCTTGCGTAATTACGGCGCTGAAGTTTGGGAGCAAATCAAGTAAGAAAGATTACAATATTTTTTTTTTCTTTTTTGTCCCAACAGAGATTTACCTTCCACAATTACACTGCGCTTGCGCAGATATATTCTATGCTGTGGTAGTGAAATTTTTATATAAAATGGAATGTATTAAGGTCCATTTTGACCTTTTGACCTAGTTTCTGCAGTATACTCATGCTCCTTCCAGAAGCAGCCTGTAATCTCTTGAGGGCGTTTTTTGTCACAAGACAATTTCTAGTGTTTTGTGATTAAACCAGAACATAGAAGGTAGATCTTGGTAATTATATTTAGGGAATCCAACAATCAAAATCGCATCAGGACGCTGTCAATAAAAAAAATACAAGAAATAACTGGATCTATCAAGAAAAGTATAACTTAAGCAAACCAAAATGGAACCGTAGGCAAAAATGGTCATTGACCACTGATCCATTAACGTCTGATTTATTACAGTTCATCAAATTTGTTTATATTATTGTCTTAAATTTTGGGACCATAATTAAGACAATATTATAAACAATTTTAGTTTTACAGTTCACCAAATTTGTTTATATTATTGTCTTGATTATGGTCCCAAAAGTGCGTATATTTACAATCTGTGAGGGACACGAATTAAAGAAAGAAAAGAATGTAACACTCGTCGCATCGTTATAAAATTCGATTGAGTGGCTTATATAGGGGTGTGCGGGCGGGTGGGTGCACGCCTCCAAAAAAAGCTCCGTCCCCAATCGCTGCCACCCATTGAAAATATTCGAGACAAATAAATTACGCTAAAGTAGTTAAACATCACCTCATATAACCTTGTCTTGCGAGCTAGCGCCCCGCACTTAATCACCTAGCACCCCTCCCCCACCCACTTTACCCATCAGCCCTCCCCTCATTTCAATACTCCACGCAACTGTGCTTGTTAGAAATCCGAACTGTGTGATGTTGGCCTGAATTCGTACAAAGATCGTGAAATTACAACCTAATTTGACAATAGAACTGAAACTGGCGTGACAAGCATGTTATTAATTGAGTATTGGTTGTCAAGCGGACAGGTAACTTCAATAACGACAAATCAAAACTAACATTTCAAACAACATGAATAATTATGCACGCAAAGTATACGCGAAAAAAAGTATTGTGGTACAGTAATGTGAAAATAAAGAGTACAGAAGAGGTATGTTCGCTATTCATTGGACAATTGAACGGAAATTCTAAGGCCCTGTCGAAAATATTGGAGTTTCCATCTAAGCCAGACATATTGTCTACAGTTTTCTTTGTATCTGCCTCTACCAAATAGAATAGTCTATATTCACCAAGAGTTATAAGAACCTAGTAATGATGTAACGCTGTTACGGAGGAAATTACGCATTGCGCATGCACGTGCACGGATCCAATAAGCACAGTTTAATGAAACTCAGCGTTCAGATACCATGGTTAATAAAACGTGCTATATATTAAAGAAAATAGCATAATTATGCCTTTTATTTATATGTTCTTATTTAGATAAACTAAGGCACAATAAAAGACACGTCGGTGGACATCCATTTAACGGGTTTCCAAGACTTGGACAATTTAATTGTTAGCTTCATAACAGAACGTGACATGCAATGTTGTACGGTTCGCAAAAATTGTAACGAACGTGTAATGTGTTCTGTAGTACTCTAAGGGTTGTACATTTTATACACCACTTTAGCACTACTATAATACCTTAGAAGTCAATGGCGGATTCAATGGTACCCAGCCGGCTCGTCCACCCCCACCCCCACCCCCACACACACACACTCTAAATTGCTCAAATTTTTTAACAATGGAGATAATAAAGAAAATTATATTGAAAGTAAGTCTGAGAGTGCAATTTCCGGCCATCAGAGCTGCCATAACCACAATTATTTTACCTCGCCCCGAACCATAGTGGTGCTGAGGTGGTATAGATCCTCCCTCTGTGAAAGTACCTCCACGGGCCCCCTCTATTTTGTATTCCTGGATCCGCCACTGGAAGTGTATCAGTAAATGTAAATATGACAGTGTACAAAGATTGTCATCTGTAGTCAAACGTACGTACATTACAGAACATAATTATTATAATTAGTTCAGATTATATATTTATTTAAACAGATGACTGTTCAGTAAGCATACTACTGTTCTCCCAAAGGGCCTATTATACTTTATAAACCAATTCTCATTAAGTGGCTTAGAGAGTTGATCTGTTTTTAGTTGTGTGAAAAAACTCTGCCGTATGAATGGAACCCAGGACCCAGGAATTGGGAGTAAGCACCTTTACCAACAATCCATAGACAGCTCCGTTATAAGCCCATAAGCCTTCTTTATAACATTGTATTATTGAAAATTATTGTTATTATTACGTTTCTATGAGTAAACAAAGATTTAAATGTAAATGTATTGTACTTGGTAGATATCAACAAGGAAACTTGGATTAGGCTCTTGGGGACATTTGACGGCCGCAGTGCATTGCTTAAACAAGATCACTGCCAGACAATCCAATACTATTTTCGAATAGTGTGCTAAGTTAGTATTCGTGCAAATGTGCTATTATTCACAAAGGATTAACGGCCTAACTTACCGTCAAAATATCGAGGTTATTAGAGCAAAGTGTCTGAACAGTAGCGTATCTAGAAGTCTTGAAAATGGGGTGCTGATGGGGGGGGGGGGTGCCGCGAAGGTGAAGCTGGGGGCCCTCGATGAGCAGTTGAGGGAGCTACTTCGCATAATAAGGTGATTTTAGGTAATTTTTAACTACTTGACCGTGATTTTTTTTTTTGGGGTGGGGGAACTGGTTGCCCGAGTAGTTTTTGGAGGGGCGTGCGCCCCCACCCGCCACCTCTAGATGCGCCACTGGGACTCAACCTGGTCCGTCTAGCATTAAAATCAAAACCATCATTACTTCTGAACATCATACAGTCAATATAATCATGATAAGCTTATTATTATAAAGTTTTATTATTATTATTATTATTATTATTATTATTATTATTATTATTATTATTATTATTATTATTATTATTATTAGGCCCTATTATTATTATTATTATTATTATTATTATTAGGCCCTATTAATATTATTATTAATGGTAATACTGCAGGTACCGTATGCATTATTCTATGTATTCGAACATGCTGATTTCAACGAACTCAGAATAAACGTATTAAGTTTCCGATTTACCATCGTATTTTATTTTATGCCGTATACGTTTCAATCAAGTGCATTACTTTCTTTGCATCTGTTTCATCAGTATCTTAACATGAGTGAATACGAAGCTTTTACGCAAAAAAAGAAAAAAAAATATTGAAAACAGGAACCTGGAAAATGTTATTCATGATATTATCTCATTCGTTATCGGCTATGGGGAAATCTATTGTATAGAGAATCCACAACAAATGTTAAAATACTGAAGACGGGGACACGCTGCGTGACCGACATTGTTAATATAAACAGCAACAAGGCAGCAGTACATGTAGTCATCACCGATAACAACAACAATAGCAACAATAGAAGCAATAACAACATCGACAATAACAACAGCAATACAGAGGGATAAAAGCAAATGCTCTGACTGGTTAAAGCCAGGAGCACCACGCCTTAAAGGACCAATAATATATATTTATCATTTTGTCCCATACATAGCCGTGTGGGGCCTTTTGAAGGAGCACTAACGTGTAAAATAGCCTATTCACCTACTTCCTTAAATACGTCAAATACGCCGAAGCGGACGGGCTTTCCCCCAGGTTAATAGGGCCCCGAAAAAAGACTTATTCCAGGGGCCTCATCAATAGTTTTAACGTTTGTACCTAAGATGCAAACGCGATAGCTCCGCCCCTTTTGTAAACAAATCGAAATACGCATACGCAAAACCGTAACTAACTTACGTCGAGCACGTAAAATCCTGAAATCAACGTACTCCGCAACGCAAGATGAATAAATTATGACGGCATCTGGTAAGATTAAGGTTAACATCGTGCGGCGAAAACTACAGTACATGTTAACAACGACAACACTAATAAGTAAACAAATAATACCGGGTAATAATAAAGATAAATAGTAATTTTAGTTTTGATGATATAAAGACAATATGAAGTATACAAGAATAAAATATAAGTTAAACATTATTAAATAATTTATTCATATTATTCTATCTATGTAATATCTCTGCCGCAGGAGGAAAATCTCAAGTTTCCGCTGCTTTCTAAATTCTGTGCTGCCTGCGTCCATATAATTCCTCTAAATCCGTTAATCCCCTATCCCCGGCTTCCGACTCGAATGTCTTCTATTCACTTCTTTCGTCTTATTATTTTAACAATTATAATGATAGGCTTAATGGCACTTGAGTTTGTTGTTCTAGCCTCGGTTACATAAACATACAAGCTCTCCCTCCTCGGGGAGTGTTCAATAATATGCAAGCACAGTGTTACAATCCGGATGAATTAAACTTTAGAAACATTCATGTTACCAGGTACGGAGCATGAGGGCGAGTGATAGCAGTTTTATTATTAGGCGTTTTTTGCCTGGGCCGAAATAATGTGATATTCCAGAGGATACTGTGACAGTCGCACGCGTGGATGGAAGGATTTTGTTAATCCAGAGAGGAATGGATTACACAATCTCTGCACTTAGCCAGATTGCGCGTGGGCCAATTGTACTACCAGACAGTGGCACTCGGGGGCGCTAGTATATATATATTTAGAAAAAAAAAATCAAATGTTAGAACCAATATGGCATCAACGACCATGAGGGGACGTATACAACAGTAAGCACATTCTAAAAGTGTTTGGATGTAGGCCTAATTGCTCCTCGTAGCTTTAGTTGCGTTTACATCAACGCATCTGAACCGCTCTAGCGTTGCGTGCGTTTGCTCTGTAGTGTACCAAGGGAACAGTAATGGACACAGCGATTTTTGCTCGTGTTCACACATTATTTCATGGACTCGAATCCCACGCTGTCTTCTAATTCGCATGACTTTCATGTGTAACACACTGTATAATTATAAATTTGTGTCCTGGTTAAATGTGATTGATGTGAAATTAAAAAGAGTTAAACGCATTGGCCCGTGGTCGAAAATGTCCACCAAGCTCGCGAGCGTGAGTCGGGACGTCATGGTTGATTTAAGCCGGGCATACACGGCCTCGGCCAATTTATCGGGTCCATTCGTGGCTGCACGTGGTACCGTACATCACGTCCAATCGTGGTCGTAAAAGTACGTAACTCTACACGATTGTCCATCCATATAAATCTCGGGTCTTAGTGGCTCATTCCAAGAGTTTCGTCGTCTAATGGGATTAAGTGGATTAAGCAATTGGATTTATTAATCATATGGGTACCGTTGTGATATCATTATGCTTATTATTTATGCTGTACCTGAATCAACAATATTCATTCAATATCCAAAAGCTGTTTGGTTACCGTATACATGCGTATTATTAATAGGTTACCATGGTTTCCTTGCATTATATTGTAATTGTGTTCATGTATGAAGGATGTACAAATGGATGGAAAGGGAAAATTAAAATTCAAAGAGATTAAAAAATATGTTACTAGAGCATGCGGAAATATAGGGTTTGGGTGCGTCCTTAGCATTAAAACTAAACTTAGGTATAAGTGCAGGGGTGGCTTCAGGATTTTGAGGGGTCCGATGTACAGGGGTTGGGAGTTCCGGCGAGAACAATGTGAGCGTATTCGGGTGTCGCTCAAAATCTTTCGAAAGTGTCCAGGGGCTGGTGCTACCCCTGTATAATTAAGCCTATTTAAAATATATTTCCTACAACTGTACAATATAATTTATTACTTGTATTCAAATTTATTTCACGAGAGAGACCATGACAAGTCAAACGGACCTAACGAGACATTCAGTATATATCGAAAGTAAAGTGAAACAAAAATGCTTGACCAATAAGTTTCGACTCAAACATGGTTTGGCAAATGACGACAAATGTCCTCGTTGCGTTGTGGAAATACATACTAAGAATAATAATAATAATAATATGTCGCTCTTATATAGCGCTTCATGCACAATGCCTCTAAGCGCTTCACATTACTACCCCGGTCATTGGATCAAACACATATGGAACACATACTCAGCTCCCTGGGGAGAATTCCATAATATTGCAGCTGTCTCTTATACACATCTAGATGTGTATAAGAGACAGCTTGTACTCCTGGGTGGAGAGAGGCAACCGTTGTAGATAAAGTGCCTTGCCCAAGGACACAAGCGATTTGCACAGCGAGAGTTTCGAACCCCCGACCTCGAGGAGTCCAAGCCACAACCGATGAGAAACCATAATACGCCGTGTTAGCCTATTTAACGATACCATAAGGAGAGAAAGAAAATAGTGAAATTCTTAATCACTTAATTGTCGTAGTTTGAATCATTGATTCTTCATAGCCAGCAGCAGTATGGTCGTCCCAATGGTCGGTTGGTACGACAATGGCCTGTGTCGCATTTTGTAATGTAAAGGAGGTTCTGAAGCCAATATGAGTAGAGAGCCACTCCCATCCCAGTGGCTTATCTAGGAGGTGCGCAGGGGAAGGGCGAACACCTCTCAACAAATTACTCGCGCTTCCCCAGTCACCCCCCCCCCCCCCAAAACACACACCCCCACCCACACCCCA
>NW_022725666.1:257504-259884 GCF_011630105.1 Anneissia japonica
TACACATATATATGTATATATATTTTATATAGGCTTATGTATATATTATATATATATATATTATATACATATTATATATATTAGGCTTAGACTATAGCACATCGTAATGTAGCTTCAGAAATGTGAGCAAGGGTTTTGTTATTGTTTTATTTTTTTAATATTTGATAATGCAGTATACAGTCATTTGTTGGTAAATGCATAGATCATCAATTTGTAAGCAAGATACACATTACATGATTATGTTTGCGTGCACACCGATTTCAAATCTACAGATTTGTACACAAACAAGCCTATACTGTTATCAATATTGATTTTTAATATATATTTAATGAACTTGAAATACACCGCTATTGTGAAACTTAATTAAGCTTGTCGGCTTTACTTAATTTGTGCAGCGTTCACTCTATTATTGGATTGGATTATACTATATTTGATTCACTGGGGATTAAGAACTAACGCTAAACAATTTCTATGGTCTTTAATATGATATGTATCTCAATATTTGGCGAAGCATTTAAATTACACATGAGCAGGGAGCTATAGAATCGTGGAACAATTTAATGTCGTTATTATCAATGCGAAGAAGGCATGACACCCGATGTTGTACATCGATGGTATCATTCTTATGTCTTGCTGACGCATTGCTGTTGCTTTACTAATTTTATTCTTGTCAAACTGCTGCTTTTTGTCGTTATTGTTACTACGGCCGCTGCTAACTGTTTTCGTTGTATTATTGTTGCTTGTTGTTTGCATTGTTGTCGATGTTGTTGTTGCTGTGGTTGACGCTACTCCAGCTGTTGTTTTGTTGCTAACTTAAGCCTACTGCTGACATTTGTTGATGTCACTACAACAGTTGTTGTTAATGCTGGTACTGTAGTTTATGTTTTTGTTTCGTTGTTTTTTTTCTGTTGCTCTTATGCAACTGTTGTTTTGTAGCTGTTTCTAGGCCTACATGCGTAACTGCTAGGCCTAAGTTTCTGTTGGTGTCACTGCAGTTGTTGATATTGCTGCTGCTACAGACGGACCTGTTGCTTTTGTTGCTGATCCTTACACAACTGCTGTGGCTTTTGCTTGTCCTATTGTTGCAGCTGTTATCGAAACGACTGCCTCTACTTCGGTTAAAGCTCATGTTGATGTTACTTCTGTGTTGTTGGTACATACTGCTGGCCTGTTGATGTCACAGTAGTTGTTGCTGCCCCCTGTCGCAAATGTTAGTGCTGTTGCTTCCTATCTTTACACAGCTGTTGCTGCAATCTGCTGCTGCTGTACTGTACATTGCTAGGCCGAGGTTTCTAGCGACTTCACTGTTGTTGTCAGTATTGCTGCGACTATTGTTGTTGTTGTTTTGTTTTTGTGGCGCTGCTCTACTGCTGCTGTTCATGTACTGTTGCTTGCTACTGCTGTTGCTATTGTCGTTATTGTTGCAGCTACGATGTTGCACTGCTCTTGGCACAAAACTATCATTGATTTAGTTGTTGCTGCTTTTGGTCCTGTTGCCATGTTGCTGCTTAAGCATAGGCCTATATTGCTATCGATGTCACTGTTGTTGCTGCCTGCTCGAGTAATAGTTAAGAATGCAACAAATATAGTTCTTGCTTAATTGTATATCATTGAACTTCTTGTGAGAATATACTCACTTAGTTGGTTACGAGATACCGCCCCACCTGTTTGACTACGTCATTCGTAACACGGTTATGACTATCAATAAATATCTTACTCAATTTATCTGTGGATATCTGGGCTAATTATATTGTCCATCGGGGTCATTGTCCAGTTTGACAAGTTCACACAATAATGTTATAATTCTCTGATATGCCATTTTAGATGCGTAATTGCATCCAGCTCGATAATTTTATGTCGAAATGTTTGCATTTTTAATATATCGCTGCGTGCAAAAAGAAAACGCAATAAAGAGTAAAAGGCCTGCATGATAGAGAAGAATTGGGAATATTTTAGTTTAGTACCGTATAAACCCACTCGATCGATAGATGTGTTTAATATTTACTTCAATCGCTCTATGTAATTTAGTTTACTTTCGTCCTTTGTCATTAAACTTGATTAGTCCTATTCTGCTCTGAATATATATAAAAGACCTATAATACAACATACATAATGTTGTATAAAATGTTGTATATAAGAGACAGGGATTATACTACATTTGATTCACTGGGGATTAAGAACTAACGCTAAACAATTTCTATGGTCTTTAATATGATATGTATCTCAATATTTGGCGAAGCATTTAAATTACACATGAGCAGGGAGCTATAGAATCGTGGAACAATTTAATGTCGTTATTATCAATGCGAAGAAGGCATGACACCCGATGTTGTACATCGATGGTATCATTCTTATGTCTTGCTGACGCATTGCTGTTGCT
>NW_022725666.1:260386-275332 GCF_011630105.1 Anneissia japonica
AAAAAGAAAAAAAAAAAAAAAGAAACAGACGAGTTTGTTAACGAGAGTCTAGGGACAGTGTTGGCTTTAAAAGGGTGGTGAAAGCTGATTAGCGAAACTTGATCGACAATACGGTAATTGTACAGTGATATATGTGATATTATATTGCGTGCTCAAAGAATAACGCCGAACAAGTTATCTTTCATGAATACCTATGCATACTATAAAATAAGTATGATTGCAGTTTGTAGGCATAGGCCTACGCATCAGTAATGCAGTTTATATTAAGATTATGTTATGTTTCGCATAATAGTATTGTTGTGTGACTGTCATAAGCCTATTATCTGAGCTGGTGTATTATTACTGATTTTAAAAAAGCTACCGTATGCTATGATAATGATATAGTATATGATATGATACGCGTTGATACGATATGAAATACTTTACGATATATATTTTATGATATATTATAAGAACTATGATAGTATACCGTTACAGTGCAATGATAATTCATGTTCATATATTTCTATATACTTATATATATATCATATTATATATATATATATATATATATATATACCGTATATCATATTACATATATCGTATCACATAATTCAGTACTACAGTAATAAAATTTCGATAAAAAGCTCCTACAGTATATATTCTTGTAATAATCATGAGTTATTTAAACGCTATCGAGGAGTGATTTTGTTTAAAGCACGGAGTAAATTAACCTTAATGATAGCTCGATCGTCGATGAATTGCGAGTACTGTAAACATTTTTTAACCAACTGAATAATATTTAGGTGTTACTTATAAACATATTGATCGCACATTGGATTGGAATTATTCAGTGTAAACACACACATCGTACCGTATTCAATAAAGTATTGAAATGCCACAACGTCCTTCGTCACCGCTGCAGCTGTGGCAAACGATGGATTTGTTACATATTGTATGTTGTACAGTAATAATAAAACTAATATTAAGGATTACTGTATATAGTGCCCAATCCAGTTAAAGGAAAGATTACGCTCCTGATACCTTTCTCCATGCTCATGACACCATTTTCCATGGGAAATACTGTAAAGAAGACTGATATTACATACATGTTTTGCCTTCATGATAACCTACACCAGTACTAAGGAAAGGTTTTTCCAAAAAACCAAAGGAATAGACTTTTCCGGAGAGCCAGTCTAATCTAGCAATTGACAAGGTCCATGAATTGACCAATCAGAACAGGTTAGGAACATGTCCAACAAGCCCACATAGGGAAAGGTGGTCCCTATCCATATTTCCGGTACAGAACGTAGGAGAGATGAGCTGTTTTAAATGAAATTTAATATGTTTAAAACGATATCCGTTTTTCTACTTATACGAATATGATCGATAGTTCCCGTAAAACACAGATAGGCCTATGCTTAGAGATAAATTGTTACAAAACCCTCACTAATATCAGTGCAAATCTGCAGATAAAATTGATGACGTAACCGTATTCTTTGTCATTTTCGTGCTAAAGGTTACAAAAACGTCACTAATATCAGTACAAAGCAGCTGTTATCATTCACTATCAGTTTAACATTTTTATTATCGGTAAAAAACTCGCTCAGTTTGTAAAATCACACACCAGAGTTGCCAACCGTATATGAGTTGTAATTATAAGACGATGCTGATCGTGTGAGAATAATAATAATAATAATAATAATAATAATATTAATAATAATAAATAATAAATAATAATAATAGTAATAATAATAGCGGACATTTATATAGCGCCTAACCAAATCGTAATATTTGCTAAATTACATACACTATATTATCATTACTTATTTTAAAGAGTGAGTATTGTAAGAGGCCTCTTATTTTCTGCTCAAAGATGGCCGCTCACCCACCCACCCTCTCATCCCACCCCCACATACATATTTATATAATTTAGGGCTAGGTTAGGAAAGACCCCAGCGAATACTGATTGCTTTTGGATTAGATTTCTGCATGCAGTTCTGGAAGTTTTTTTCACATGCACAACTATTGATATGGTTACACAGAAGCTGTGTAAGTCACTTGATAAATATTTCGATATTCATTTCTTAAAATATTATCGTATATCTAGACATCATCATAATGCGTATTAGCCTAGAATTTTTGTAGGTTACCCCAGAGTATTTTTGGGTTGCCCGTCGAATTTGAATTTGCAAAAGGTGTATGGGACTTAATAGCTTGACTTAACTAAACCAGAATGATATATTCCGAGTTGCAATTTGTCACGCTTCGATTTAAATGGACACGCAAATAATGAACTTCCAAATCGACGAATATAACTTTCGAAAAGAAAGCATCTTACAATTACTGACAGTATTTTCTAATTGAAATATGCTCTTGGGATTAAAATTGTATAGAGAGAAATATTTATGTGTCGCATTACCCCCCTTTGCAAAGATCATCAACTGTCTCTTATACACATCTAGATGTGTAATATAGGCCTATATATATATAGGCATAATATTAGCAACTATTGACCTGAATATTTCAAAGTCTATCCCCCAGTCTAATACTCAGTACGACATTTAATGTTGTAACTGTTTTCCTACATGAGCTTATTGTCTACCCGCCGGCTTTTTCCTTCAGGATCTACCTGATATTTCAAGATTTCAAAGCTAGGCTCCGGAGTAAAACAGTTTTGATATTTTGTAAAAAATGAATACTGAAGAGATGTTGAAGAAATAACGAGGAACGGCTAACAAGATACAGGTTTTTTTTCGAATATTTAAAAACTTGGGGAAAACGGGTGTTCTACATTGGTGCATACGTATATACGTCACAACTAGCGCTCAACGGATCGTTTTTAAGGACGATTGGTTCAGACTGCCGCCAACAATCAGCAGACAGCGTCGCGTCGTATCTCACAGGGAACGGAGATTTGTCGTTTTGCGGTCGTACGACCGTCGTTTTATTCCGTGAATTCCCGTCTTTATTTGTTGATTCTGACCATTATTTACGGCCATCGAGATGTGCTCTTTTTATGACGAGTAACATCACCGATGTTTGTATTTTCTCAAAGGGTATAGGATGGTAACATAATATGTATACTAGTATGAAAATATGAACACGATGAGATTTTCACTTCAATTCGTCATCATCAATATTCTACCCTAGCCATTAACCCAACGCAAAGAAGCACGCGGATAGAAATTATGATTCTACATAAATATACATTAACCTAATAAAACGTATTGATGAAATTTACAATAACGTACAGATGAGAAAAAAAAAGTATAATCGGCTATGATGAGTCTTTGTATATAACAAACAGATTATAGATCGCTACCGTTATATATTGAACGTCTTTGTTATTTATACCTATCTCATTGATGGCAATACAATCGACATAGGTAATTATGTTAATCGTTTTTAATGTACAATATAAACATAACCTTTAAGCCCATCTTATAATAAAAAATGTTCGTGCATTATCATATACTCTCAATGCTTAATTTTCTCTATATAAGCGACTCTATTAATATTGAATTTATTCAGCTACGATTCACATGCACAACTATTGATATGGTTACACAGAAGCTGTGTAAGTCACTTGATAAATATTTCGATATTCATTTCTTAAAATATTATCGTATATCTAGACATCATCATAATGCGTATTAGCCTAGAATTTTTGTAGGTTACCCCAGAGTATTTTTGGGTTGCCCGTCGAATTTGAATTTGCAAAAGGTGTATGGGACTTAATAGCTTGACTTAACTAAACCAGAATGATATATTCCGAGTTGCAATTTGTCACGCTTCGATTTAAATGGACACGCAAATAATGAACTTCCAAATCGACGAATATAACTTTCGAAAAGAAAGCATCTTACAATTACTGACAGTATTTTCTAATTGAAATATGCTCTTGGGATTAAAATTGTATAGAGAGAAATATTTATGTGTCGCATTACCCCCCTTTGCAAAGATCATCAATGCATTCAATGAACTTGCTTCAGCACTCTAGTTACATTTTCTTTCAGCTCACGTTGAAAGTGGTACGGTTAGTCGCCTCCAAATTTGAGCGTATATAGTTAAGCGTTTTCTTATCTGTGCTGAATGATTTAAACACTAAAATAAATCACATTCTAACCATTCGTGTCATGAAATCCAACTATAGAAGCTGTTATTAGAATGTAAGCCGATGACAACTGTTATTTCTTAGTTACTCTACCTAAAATATTGCGGCTAATAATATTAACGTTTACTCGCTTTGACAGATGCTTAGCCTACGACTCAGTGAACTGAACACCGTAGTACAGGCGTCCAGCCTACCATCTGTAATTCCTACTGTTTATTATGTAAAGGAATATCACTTTAGCTTTGACTAACATTCTTGAACTCTGATTAAGAACGATTTACTTACGCTCTTTAAAATTATATATGTAAGTAATTTACCGGTTTCATTACATAACATATAGTATATTGCAATGTAATGTAATAATGGAACTTAATACAGTGGATTTATGCCGTTGCCTCCGTCCAAACGCAATGCTCATAAGAAAGAAGGACGGAGTTTATATTTAAGAACCATAGAATAAAAGAAGGATTACAAACGCTCTACAAGATTGTCGGAATTAATAAATAGATATAGGCCTAATGCAGCTCACGGTGCAGAACAATTTAAAAGAATTAAGATTGCCGTGTGTAGCAAGGAAATAACTGCCTTTTTCGCAATTTTAGTGTTATCCCCGATATTCTGTTCTGCCTGAACACGTTTAGGTTTTCAATATGTCACCTTGAAAGTGGAACAAGATTGCGTGACATCATAATGCGTATTTCGATGTCTGTTGAAAGTCCGAAAATGCTCAGTCTCATCAAACAATGTCTGATCAAACATTAAGGCCTGTTTAGAATATCAAATTTTCTTTGATCAAAAAACTGATGCATCCCCATATACAGTCATGATATGCCTATATATGGTCATGATGTGATGTCATCATGACCATATATAGTCATGATGTGCCTATATATGGTCATGATGTGATGTCATCATGACCATAATTAGGCATGTCACATGTTTTTATCAAACAAAATCTGACAGTCTAGGCAGGGCTTTAGTATACTTGAAATAGATAACGTAATCCCGGATTTAGACGATTTTTTAAATTCATTTAGTCGAACTTGGCCCTGTTGCCACACTTAATCTCGGGCTTAAACCGTGCAGTGCGTGAATGTAAATCGTTCTCAGCCAATGAAAGCTCGTATTTTGCTAACCTCTCATCTTGAGGCTCAAATTTCGTTTGTAACCTTGAATTAATTTTCGACCGAGTTCGATATTATATTGTCTGATATTAATTAGCCTAATATATACAGGTTGAAGTCACATTTATGCTCCTTAACGATCAATTATCTTGTATTCATTGCATCACGATATTAAACCCTAGCTCGACGAAGCTCCTAGACGCAATCATTTTACGTCCCTGAGGTTGGAAGGTCTTCGTTCGTGAACCTGGTCACCCGGAAAACTAGATACTGCGTAGTAATCATTTTAGCATTTACATTTTCTTGAAAGCAAATTACCTTCACAGTTTTGCTCTCATTACATGTTACACTTGAATACCGAGATTTGCAATAAGTCGAATTTATGAACAGCAAAACTAACTTATATATTGTTTGCATCAGAATCTTGTATACGGGCATACCTCGAAACATAGTGCCTGAAATGACAATTTAAAAAATGACAACGGCAAAAATGATGATAATGTTTGATTATGATGATGATTTTTTAATGTATAGGCCTATTTGGTTAAACTATTTTAATATTTTGATATTTATGTCGTTGTTTGTAAATTTTTATCCATTTTAAATAATGTTACACAGCATACCTGTAATTTAATTTTCTGGAAAAGTAAATATTACTTTGGCTTTAATAATAATAATATTAATACAGTAATAATGATAATAATAATAATAATAATAATAATAATAATAATAATAATAATAATTATTATTATTATTATTATTATTATAGTAATTTTTAAGAAAATTTATATCTGCGTCTTCTTTTTCCACCTTCCTGCTGAGTTTCTCAAGCAAGGTCTTGCTTTGTGACCGTACTTCTCTGTGAAAAGTCATTTTCGGCGTTTTCCTTAAATTTAAAGCATTTAAATATTTAATAGCAATACTTTTTATTTATCTCGATAAGCCCTTATTAAAGCGTATGACAGGAACGTTAACGTGCCATTGTGTAATATAATAAACAATAAGATAATTCAGTGAAATAAAATATACTAAAACAGTAGAGAATTCTTACAAGAAATGTACATGTGATATCATTACAATTCAGAATTAAGTAAATAATGAAAGCTCCAAATCGTGTCTCCGATGCTTATTAAAGCATTAAGTTTATAATTAAGTATGATAATACAACGCGAAAATATAAATAATCTATACCACTAACATTAATACTTTAAAATTCCAACAACTTAGTGCAGAGGAGCAGAACGCGTAACTCGACGATTCGTAACTTAACGGTGTCAATTTCCTCACGTGTTCGATATATAATTATAGTAATATAATAAGATTTATGGGGTGGGATTAATGTCTTACCCCGAGAGAGTTTCAACCTCTACAGCTGGGTGTTAATTCGCACGACAGATAGTTAAATATTTGGTTTTGATTACAGTATTATAAAATCTGAGTGTACTCATGCTGTCTTAGCACGTGATTCCCTGGTTAATTAGCATTATAAATTACGTTTGAGATGTCAATTAGGTACTATGAATATCGAATTATACGATAATATAAAATATATAGGCCTATAATATATACGGTATACAATATATATATATATATACAATATAAATATATATATTTATATACATATGTATATGTATGTATATATGTATATATATTTATATTATATTTATATATATTAATTAGCATTATAAATTACGTTTGAGATGTCAATTAGGTACTATGAATATCGAATTATACGATAATATAAAATATATAGGCCTATAATATATACGGTATACAATATATACTGTCTCTTATACACATCTAGATGTGTATAAGAGACAGCGTATATACGTCACAACTAGCGCTCAACGGATCGTTTTTAAGGACGATTGGTTCAGACTGCCGCCAACAATCAGCAGACAGCGTCGCGTCGTATCTCACAGGGAACGGAGATTTGTCAGTTTGCCCTCCAGTTCGAGACCACATTTGGGACCTGATAATGCTGGATAGTTTCGGGTTTCGGTCTAAAATTAGAGAGATAGCTTTGCGTTAATAGACTGAAAATTGTTATTTGGTTCTTTAAAAAAGTGGTCTTGAATTAGAGGAATCCTGCAATCAAAAGTGTCTCGAATTGTAGGGTACCTTGCATTGCAAGACGAGAAAGGGGCTTATTGCAAAATTGCAAAATATAAACATTATACGCACAGTCATTTGGATATCTTAACATATCATCATCTCGGATTCGTGTTGTCGAAACAGATTGATTTCATCTCAGAAGCCAAAATTATCGTCCCCATGAATATCCCGTGTTTAAACTAGTATCTTTAATCCCACGCATTCCAAAAATAGCCTAAGGATAATATTCCCAGTTTACACATTTCCGATGTTTCAACAATAGCGTGTCCATATTATGATTCCCAGTGTTTCGGCAATTCTATTTTTTCAAGCAGTTTAAATTGATCGTCTGTATTACCAACTTACATAATATCTCTATTATCCCCATAAGTATTCTCAATGAATTTACTAATGTTCCCATACTCATTTACAGTGTCTGCAATTGTTTCAATCAATAAATCAATAAATCAATAAATCATCAATCAATCAATAAATCATCAATCAATCAATAAATCAATCAATCAATATCTCTATTCAACAACATTTGAAGAAAAAAAAAAAAAAAACTCCATGAACCAATAGCAGATGCAATGGTTAAATAAAATATGAAAAAGGAGATAAAGTTTCAAAAATACCTTCAACTCTAAGGAGTTTCGATTTCTTTAAATTACTCGGTCTTTCGCGCCTGATTTTAATACAATGGATAATTGGGAAATTTCGCAACTTTACGAAAACGATGTTCAAGAGTACAGGTGTCTTGGTACTTATATTGATGATCAACTTAGTTTGGAGAAACAGTTGAGATTGTAAAGAAAGGAAAGGAAAAGTTACACTTTCTAAGAAAACTAGCAGGTTTAACGTTATTCAATGGTACTCTTAAACTTTTTTTTATGAAACAGTTATTCAATCGGTCCTAAGTCATCTCTTTTATTGCTTGGTACGGTAATGTAAACAACAATAATAATAATAATAATAATAATAAATAAATAAATAATACTTATTATTATTATTCTGGATTTATATAGCGCCATACATTGTCACAACCTTAAGGCGCTTCAAGATGAGATTGATTTTGAAATAGAAATATTTAAGATTATTTTATCGATTTTTGAGAATAACTTTTATATATTGTTTTTTAATAATAATAATAATAATAATAATAATAATAATAATAATAATAATAATAATAATAATAATAATAATAATAATAATAATTGCGACTTATATAGCGCAAATTGTAGAGACCTCTATGTGCTTACATTATTACCCCCGGATCACTGGATCAAGCACATATAACACACACTCAGGTCCCATGGGGGAATTACATAATGTTGCAGCTGTATTCAGCGCAGGCTGTGTCTGAACCTACCAGGTACCAACTTGTGGAGTGGAGAGAGACAACCGTAGATAAAGTGATAAAATCTATTTTATTCGTGCTCTTCGTATTTTACTCATGTTACTGTAGGCCTATATGTTTGTATTTGTTATGAGGGCCTCTTTGAGTCAGCCTCGCTGTAAGAGCTACTTTCACAAAAGAAAGTTGAATAAATAAATAAATGAGTACAAGAAGCGTTTAATAAGGATTACTAAGAATCCAATATGATTGTTTGCTCCGTTAATGATTTCAGTCGTATGTATGAGAAACAAGCCTTAAATAAACTAAAGAAAATAATGGAAGATAAAAAACCCCAGATTGTCTGAGGGCTCCACGTGCTAACACCTCCATACGTAGGTTGTCATTTGTCATTTTCACATATTGTTTAATTCAAACTTTGTTAGATAACATTCTTGCCTGTGCATCTTTGTATTAATGATTATGGTAATTTTAACAATGGTGATGGTGATGATGATGATGATAATAATAATAATAATAATAATAATAATTATGATAATAATTATAACAAATTTAACAGCAATACCAATAATAATAATAATAATAATAATAATAATAATAATAATAATAATAATAATAATAATATTAATCATGATAACAATGGCAATAGCATAATGTAATACTTTGTATGTACCGTATTTTTTATAACTATTTTTAGAAATTGATGATTAATGCCTGCATACTTGTATGATTTTTAGTTTTTGATGTTTGTATTGTATTTAATAATAATAATAATAATAATAATAATAATAATAATATGAATTGTAATAACAATAATTTATGCAATAATTTTTATGTTTTTTATAACTACCTGTATTTTTATCAAAGTTCTGTCCAACGAAGATTTTCCATTGTATTTTATGAATGGAACGAGTAACATTTGATTTGATTTGAATTTGATAATACGAGTACGTCATCAGCATTATCGTAATTAGCGCCTTAAACATTATTGACAATACATCGTCGCTCACATCAAATCAAAAAATCACGTTAAAATACGCGCTTTTGTTGTTAAGGACTTTTTGTGTGGTAAAGAATACAAAATTGCTTGACAACCAATACGCGCTCGTTTTGACGCACTACTGTGAATTCACGAACTAACACAATCTACTTTGATTGTGTTAGTTCTTGATGTGAGCGACGACATATACGAGCTGAGTATGATCGTTTATTCATGTAAAAAGCATGTAGGCCTATGCACTACGTTGAGACAGATATTCTACTAATATGCATACATTTCTAATGTTCCTGGTGGAAGAAATATCAATTCCGGTATAGTTCTGTCTCCATGGTGATTGTATTGCAGTCACAATCTCAATTCATATATTTTAGTCAGCTGGAAAATATATTAATTTGAATTTGGTTACGCTGTTATAAATCTTACCATCGATCAATAATGCGTTATTAGTGCGATAAACGCGTTTCAGATACCTATTAGACACAACCGTTAAGCCGAGATTTCTTGATCGTTGGAGTTCCTAGACCGTGACAGGAATGGCATTATTCTGCCTGATCCTTTATAAACGAATAACGGTGAATTAAACGTTTAAAATAAATTAGTTTATAACCAAACATTACGAACAAGCATAATACCAAGGCCTTTATGCTAGTAGGCCTATCAGTATTGGTTGATAGCGTATGTATTTTTTTTTTTTTTTTTTTTTTTTTTTTTCACATCCAACAGCAAACACTCGCGACTTGATGCAATAAATCTTTAAAAACGAAGACTCTTATTGAGGCATTAGGGAGTGTGTTTGATCGTGAGAAAAAGTCCTGATGTGACAGGAATTGAACCCAGGACCCTGGGATTAGAAGGCAAGCATCTTAACCACTAAGCTATTCAACTTCATTCCTTTGCTATAATTAGTTAACACACAGTTTTGGTTTATACTTTCTTTTCAATACCACGTGAACACGTCATCATTTTGTTTGATTTCGCATCAAAATGGCAATGCTTCTTATATAAACATAGGATTAATATAAGCCTATTTTGAGCATCTAAAGGATTAAAAGGCCTATTTTGAGCATTTCATTCTATTATAGTGATGCGAATTTTCATGACATGCGCATGCGGGATTTTCACCTATTGGTCAAGAACATACTTAAGCGTACGTTGACCTCAAGCGTACTTCCATCAATCTTGCAGACGTGACGTACTGTAAAGGTAGATTCACTTTTCATTCTGTTTTAATATTAAACGACACGTGGAGGTACCCATTCCTTTCTGAGCCAAAAAATATGATTGCTATAAGCAAATTATAACCACAAACGACATAATGATCCTAATTATACACGCAATATTCTTTGCTTACTCACGTTTGCCGACAGTCGCCTACAGGTAATGCAATTTATTCCCATACCAATAAATATGCCTATTTAGCCGATCCTACTCGAAATTATTATACCACAAATCGCATACCTATATTACTCTTATATTGTTTATCACTTACAAAACTTGCATACGCTGCCCTTGGGTTGTCCACATAATTTCTCGACACCTAGGATCGCATTGCCATCTCTACATGCTACAACCAATTCCCGTGTTTATAACGACAGAACACAAATACGACCGTAGTTAATGTAATGTTTACAGGAGAAATTGATTTTAAAAATGTTTGTGTCTGTGAGACAAACAGTTAATAGAAATTCCTTCTCTATACGCGATAATTATTTGAAGACTCAGTCTTATCCGAGAAGACTTGTTCGAACCAGCGGCGATAGTATGGCTTACGTTGCGGCGCCCCCTGCCATAACCGCTTGGCCATCCAACTCTTCCAATTAAATGTTCATGCTGTAATTTTTTATCACAAGTACTGTGTAGTAAATGTACACAAAACTGCTTTCATGAAGAGCTGATCAGGAGAGATCAAATGACTAGAGGATAGCTAGGCTATATTGGATATTGATCACACTATTGCAATCAATCATGTCTTGAAACTAATTCAACAATGACGAAGTACTAGGGGTTTTGTGTGAGACGACCGGGTATTAATTAATAAAATAATTAAGTATGCCGTGATAGCGACATACGATGATTGAGTGTTAATGTAGTATGGCTTACCACTGTATATTACCAACACCTATCATTGCAACTATGAAAAGAATACTTGTCCAAAATGGCACCACAAACGTATCAAGATAGCGGTTTTTTGCGACATATAATCTTATTTATATACATATATAGACCTACATTACTGTAACGATAACACGAGAAAAGAGTGTCTATCTGTTTCCTCTTTCTCACTGTGAGTTGAACAATTGTTTTAGTCAGGATAGCCTATGTAGCTGCTATGTCACAACCAAACCTGACTTCTACCCAGAATCAACTCCTTCTCTCTTCCCACTATTTCATCTTATAACCTTTTTGGGCGCTGGCTAAATTCTCAGCATGGGGTATCACTTCCCTGGACTAAATTCCTACACCGATCGACCGACCGACAGGTCATCTGTCACCCAACAGAATTTCTCTCTGACAGGTGTCTTACTAAAGTAGAAAGGGTCAAGCCAATTGGGAGTATGATCGGCAGATGGCCACAATGGACCTTTCCGCTAAGCCCCGCCCCTTGGATATTGTTGCTAAGGTCCCACAAGACGACAGTGTTAAAACATACGCGAACACGTGCGTTTGTGGGAAAACACGTGTGTTTGTGAGACGCGCGCGTATCCCTAGCGCTGTTCTGATTAGTCAGTTGATAAGTTTGATTGACACTCCGGAAAGGTCTATTACTTGGTGGAAAAAATTGAGAGTAGCTTCAGCTTTTCTGCATTTTTGAAGAAGCTTTTCTAGTCTTCTGTATTCATACTTACTAACATAACTGCTGTAACTCAAATCGTGAATAATGTATACATTACATTACCATGTCTATATAATTTAAAAATTTTGTTTATTACCGAGTTCAATTCCTGTCATGGTAACAATATTTTCTTCTCACGACCAAATCTTAATTCACTCTTCCTACGAATCTCAATAAACACTTACCATAGATTACGTAGCTTGCCACTTAGTAAAGTGATTACGTTCGGTATTGGCATATCCTTCAACTACCTAAAAATAAAAAAAAATAAAAAGTTAAGATATATAACTATATATATAAAACTAAAAATTAATAGTATATAGGCCCAATGTGTAATAGGGGGCTAATTGTTTACATTATTCTCTACCGTGCATGCCTAGATACACTGCAGATGTTGGTAAATATATACGTCAATCAAGTGAGTTATATATCCACGGGAGATTATAGTCGGGAATATCAACGTATGATTTATAACTGTATAAAATTTGCTCATACCTCAGTGCTTGCAACATCATTAAACATTTGTGTAATGTATATAGATCTATTGACCTTTACCAATGTAGTTGTAATGTTAGTGGTAATGCATATACACTTTAAAGTTAAAAACCAGAAACGATATAATAATAAATGTTCATAACTGCGTAATTTGTCGTAGATAGTGACCACAAATCCAATTATGTGACATCCCTTTTTCTAATCAATGAGTTGGTTGATGTCAGATAACCAATATTGTCGCAATGGTTGTTGGCAGCTATATGTCGTGACATCTAGGCACAACCGCTGTTAAATGCAATGTACCGATATGTTCGAAGGTGGCATGGTTGCTGACGGATAAGTTGTGCGATCTTCGGATGTCAAGTGAACAAGGAAGAATACAAGTTGACATGATTTGCTGATAGCTATGTTGTGATACCTTAACATAACTGACTGTTAATACACCAAGATGTTTAAGGGTGGCATGGTTATTGGCAGATACGTTTTACCATACTCAAATGTCAAATAAACAAAGGATATCTAAGTTGGCATAATTTTGTTTTGTTGTTGCTAAAATATTCTAAGTTGTTTAAATGTAACATAATTGCTGGCATTTAGGTTGACATCTTGGAGTATCAAATGATCAAAGAGAATGAATTGACATGATTTGTTGATAGCTATGTTGTGGCATCTACGAAAACCGCTGTTGAATGTAATGTGCCAAGAAAGGCGAAAAGGTTGCTGGCAAATTACTTGATGTCAAAGAATAGAATTATCATGATTTGCCATTAGTTCAGTGGTGAGATCTTGGTATACCTTTGTAAGAACACCAAGATGGTGAAACGAGTCATTGTTAAGAGATAGGTTGTGACGTTTTAAGATGTTCAATAAACTCAAGACCATTTCATTTGACATTGTTGGTGACAGCTATGCTGTGATATCAGGCATATACCAAGATGTTTGAAGGTGGCATGTTTTGTGACAGCGATTGTGACATCTTAGGATGTCAAGGGAACTCAGAAGAATTGGCATTGTTGCTGACAACTATTTGGCATGTTTTCCGACAGATATTGTGACATTTTAGAACGTCAAATGAACTAAGATAAGTTTAAAGGTGGCATGGTTTCTGACAGAGATTGTAACATATTAGGATGTCAAATGCACTAAGATAATTACCGTATTTTATTAAGCATGGTTTACTGATACTGTTGCTATCTTGTGATATCTTGGCAAAGATGTTGGAAGCTATAGTCTCTGACATCTTGTAAATAACTAGTGTTAAACGAACCAATGGTTGCTAACATTTCTGGCAGCTAAGTACTGAGACGATGGCATACCTTACATAGTTATTTCTATTAACTTGTTGG
Source organism: Anneissia japonica (assembly GCF_011630105.1). NCBI lineage: Eukaryota > Metazoa > Echinodermata > Crinoidea > Comatulida > Comatulidae > Anneissia > Anneissia japonica. The sequence continues at coordinate 274,729 of NW_022725666.1, forward strand.
AAGAAAACTAACACTGGTTCTTTCTCCATACAAAATGATGCTATAATTAATTAATATTCATGACAATTTACTCCAGTGTATATTCAAACGAGCAGCTTATGCTATTGCCACAATATCTTTCTATTTTACTCTCGTCAGTTCGTTAAAAATAGATTTGTTTATATATATATATCTGCGGGTTCAAACCCATTATACGTAATTGTTTTCCAGAATTAATCGCTCCATTCTGATATTGTGGTGATTTTTTTTATGAAATAATTGATGCATCAATCGTTGAGTTTATGAAGAAAAATTACGATATGCGATTGCAGTATATAAAAAATATATAACTCATAACGATTATGTTTGATTCACTGGGTGAATTCTTGACAAGCAATTATATTTTTTTCAATCAATTTTTTTCTTGGATTTTCTGACACGTACGGTACATACGCGCATTACATGCGCACATTGGATCTCTCTATGATGCATCTCCTTTTGCATTTATCGTCATGAATCAGATTGCCACTAGGACACATTTTGATTTAAACAAATATGTTAAATTAACTTTTTCTTCCTATTTCACTTTAAGCACTCTTTAATCAACATTAATACGCCATCATGT
>NW_022725666.1:275389-286570 GCF_011630105.1 Anneissia japonica
ATATATATATATATAAACAGGATAATTAAAGAACATACACATATTCTTTAATTATCGTGTTTTTAAAATTAAATTAGTTTTTTAACTTGTTATTATTGAGGTTTTTTTATATTTTGGTATTGTATCTACGTATTGAACACTCTAGATTATAAAATATGATTTTATTATAGATACACCAATTATTATTTCTATGACTAAACCGCAACATCTTTTGTCAATAATGTAATAATGTTGTAACATTAATAATTTTGTAATTACGTTGACTAAAAATATTGATTTGCAAGAAGGTTCGACCTTGGGTGATATTATTATAAAAACGTTTGTTCCTTTCAGGCGCGAAGCTGCAGGAGATGTGGATGGCGACTTCCTTTTGAGGCAAGTGTATGATGATCAGCTATCATTTGATCTAGTCGGAGCGGCAGTTAAGATCCTCAGTAAGTATTTTGTCAATTTACGACATCATTCTAAATTACGTATAATCAAAGATTACCTAGCATATATAAAAGAAAGTAATGCAACAGCATTAAAACCGGCCATTGAATATTCAATTGTACACAGGTGGAAATCGGTATAACGTTTTTGTTGCTGTGTGTACTGCGCTGCTTTTGAGCAAGTGATTTAAATACGAAGCGCAATCGCATTTGTCGGCGACAGACGTACGCGTGCGTCAGGTTTAACGGAACAAAGTTTAAATTAAGCACCAGCCACGTGCGATGTTTCAAAAGAATTAAACTACAACTAACTCGCGTGATTTAGTATCACATAACCAGACAGACAAGGGTCTAAGCCTACATCCTCAATGGGTATCGATGATGAAAGGATCTTAGAACACAAACTCAGATCAGTCTCTTACAGACATAATGACAATATTTTCGTTTCCAGTCAAAAGCGTTTCGCCCTACGGCTATTTTGCTTACCCAATGAAAATAACACATGAAACCGTTTGCGGAGGAGATAGAGAAGATAGACGTGTTTATGTACTATTTTATTGTTAATCAATTTCTCAATCAAATTCTCAGTTTGCACTTTTAAAGGTTCGCGTGTCATACTAAACAACGCATTTAAAAATATATTATATTTAGATTGATTAGATGTCATTCCAAATAACAAATCATTTTCTTAAGAATGTTTGCTATGTTGTCTTCTCCCGAAGGGTATACATATGCAAGGATGTTTAATCTATTATTATCATTGTTAATATCATTCTGACAGACGTGACCGGTAGCGCCCTCTACAATCATAAGCTAGCTGCCTACTGTTTTCCTTTATAATAACCAATTCGTGGTTTGAACTGCGCATGTGTATGTTTGTTAATGTTGATTGACCTCGATACGAGCTATGTGCAGTTGAAACTACGAATTGGATTATTTTTGACCAACCTCCTATCTTCAAGATCGAAAAGTCAATTATCACATCTAAATAATTATTATAACTATATAGAATGGAATGTAAGTTTATATGTGCGTAATACAACATGAACTGGAATTACTATAACTTAGACGAGTCGGTTTGATACATTAACTGTAATATCGCATGTTTATAATTTGTTATGTAAAAAAAAACGTATTTATTCAAGGCCTTCCTTGCAGAATGCTAAAAGCTTACGAGATCTTATCTAATTGTGATCACTTCCTTCCAATAAAGGGGTCACTTACCGAAAAGATTTGATCGTTCACAAGCGTATATATGAAAACCGGCGTGCGCGGATGTGAATACGGCCTTACGCGTGTTTCGTGTCCCGATGACATAAGGGTAATTGTGTGTGTGATTGTAAGAATTAGTAATGTAATTGTCCTGTTTGTACAGGCAGATTATAGCCTGAAAATACCATTACAGTCGATGCCCAGGTTTTGACAGGTGCACTAAAATGATACAAATAATGCCATCATTATCACACAAGTAGGAATGCGCGGCCTGTTGAGATTATCTAACTCCAGATAATTCAAATCATATTATTAATAATATCAATACTAACACCAATACGCACACACACACCGCTGGCCGCGCCGAGGAATTCATCTCAGCTCTCTGTGAGCAACTGGCGACTCGACGCCGTCTGCTGATTCTCGATTTCAGTCTAAACGAACAGTCGCATATTGGCATACTATTGTGTGGTATGACTTGGAAAAAAAATCGTATCATATTTTTGGGTATGGCCGGGCTCGGGCCTTATAATTTGAGCTAATCTAGCCCATGAGATGGTCTACATATTTTGCATTATGATCTGATATAGGCTTAATAATTTTGCAATTCTTTAATTTTTGTTTTTCAAGTTAGGTACAGTACGGTACGGTACCTTGTTAGTTCTGAACTGTTTAATTATAAATGTATCGAGTCTAGTTTAACTTAACTTCTGGAGGTGAAACCTACAATTTGTAGTTTAATATTTAGGTGTACCATACTTTTTTTTTTAAATTTGTCTTTATTGAATTGACATTCTAAAACAAATGATTATAATACAGTGAGATGTTGCAACCCCATGCCTTAAATTGAGTAAATTTCACATACACCTTTTTTTTTTTATAAGAACCAGTAAAATTTTGCCCAGGCTCAGTGTTCTTATTTTTTGGCTAATTTCAGGCTCAAAATGTTTTTATTTTGTTCTTATTTTACACACTTTTCAAACATGGAAAATTATTATTGTACATCAGTCTACACTGGGAGGTTAAAGCGGCCCTGCAAAAAATGGCCCATGAATGAAAGGCCCAGCAAAAAATGGCCCCACAAAAAATAGCCCGGTTAAAAAATGGCCCAAAATGGGAGGAAGGTACACCTACTGTTCTGTATTATAGAGGGTATTACATAGTCACACCTACTGCACATAAGGTACAGATATAATTGTTTGGTTTTTCTAGTTTGACATTCTACCTCAGCCTCAATTTGTTCTTATTTTGTTCTTAATTTTTAAGCAATTCCAGCCTCAGTGTTCTTATAAAATGTGTTCTTATTAAAAAAAGGGTGTATTATTCCTGCGACAGCTTCGTTTCTTTGGTAGTGTATGCCGTGAACAAACATTTAAACATCGTGACATTTTCATCGTTTGACGTTGTGATATAGCGCGTAGGCTTACTTGGTTAACATTAGAAAGCTTTAAACACAAACAAACGACAAGGTTCGTCAGGTTGCGCCAGCCAAATTTTATGGACAGCATTCGTTTGCCTTTACGTTTTCTACGTCATATTACGCAGAGTGTTCTACACTTTACGTTCATGTTTTTTGGGCTTGCGTCAAAACGCGTCTAATTGATCTACTGAAGTGTGAGCCACTTAAGGTTTACAAGATAAATGCACGGATATGGCATAATTTTTAAAATTTATATTAATTTCAAAACATTATGCATACTTGTAAAATCTATAAACCATTGTAATTTCTGTGTAAATGTACATAATGTCAGTTTGGTTCTCTTGTTATTGCAGAGGTTGACGTCAACGACCTCCTTGAAGCTTTTGGATGGATGTTCTTCAGGTTCTGTCAGGAATCGGGCTACGAGAAAATTCTCATGGTGCTTGGATCCAACACTACAGACTTCTTGCAGAATCTTGACGCTCTGCACGATCACTTGGCTTCCATCTATCCCGGAATGAGAGCGCCTTCGTTTCGATGTAGCCATCGCGAGAGTGACGGAGCGCTGGTTCTCCACTACTATTCAGAGCGGCCTGGCCTTGAGAGCATTGTGATCGGCTTAGTGAAAGCCATATCTGATAAATTGCACAAAGCCGATGTAGACGTGGAGATAATCAAAAGAAAAGGTGAAGATTGCGATCACGTGCAGTTGGCAATTATTGAACACCATCCGTCTGAAGAAGGTAGTAGGCCCAAAGACTCCAGAGCAGTGGGACTCATGCCAAAAGAGTCACTGATATCGACAGAGGTTTTCTGTCACATTTTCCCTTTCCACATAATCTTCGACAAGGACTTTGTGATTCTTCAAGCTGGTAACTCTATGCTTCGCCTCTTCCCATTTCTGACCTCTCAAAAGTGCCGATTAACTGACATTTTTGATGTAATTCGTCCGCATGTGAACTTTACATATCTAGATTTCTTGGGACATTTTAACTCCATGTATGTGTTGTGTACGAAGCCTCATCTCCATGGCAACGACGCGACGGTAAATGGAGATTCCAAGAGCATTAAATTCAAAGGACAGATGATGGAGATCTCCAAGTCAGGTGATATTTTATTTCTCTGCTCACCCAGTGTTGTAAATTTAGAAGAGCTTCGACGAAAGTCGCTTTACTTGAGCGACATCCCTGTCCATGATGCAACGCGGGAACTGGTGCTGATGTCAGAAAAATTCGAGGAAGAATACAAATTGACCAGAACGCTTGAGATAATGACTGACAAACTTCAACAAACATATAGAGATTTAGAAGTTGAAAAGAGGAAGACAGACAGGTGTGTTGATACAGTTATCTCATTGGGGGTTTCCGTTAGCGTTTACTTTTGAGAAACATTGAAAAGGATTCTCAGTCAAACTGAACTTATGTCAGATTCTAGATGTTGTCGTAAGGGTCAATGTTGGTGATCATGCAGACGGACATTATTGTACTAAGACATGATACAAAAAATGTTTGAGAATTTTAAATGCAAAACACGACCGTCATTTCATGAAACGTGAAAATTATAAATAATACATTGTTTTACTTAGTGAAAACTACATGACATTAATTATTACACAGTACACACTCGCATACTGTAGCAAGAAAATTAATTTTATAACTCCATCATGACATTAATAGACCTTTCCGGAGTGTCAATCAAACTTAACAACTGACTAATCAGAACAACGCTAGGAATACGCGCGCGTCTCACAAACACACGTGTTGTCCCACAAACGCACATGTTTGCGTATGTTTTAATATTGTCGTCTTGTGGGACCTTAGCAACAATATCCAATGGGCGGGGCTTAGCGGAAAGGTCCATTATTACAAAGTATATATTTAACTGACTATAAATCTAATTTTCATATCCTTAATGATAATAATTTTTTCAATCTGTTATTGAAAGATTTAATGTACTTTTTCAAAACTGATTGTCACTTGTGTGTGCATTTTATGTAGCGATACAAATTATTTTATCAAAATTAATGTTATGGCCGGAGTGCGCCCTTACTTATCACAACAATTGTATTCTACCGGCTAAATATCAAGAAGATATTAAGAAAAATTTTCAATTTACAATAACCGTTATAGTTTTCAAATAGCAAATTTGATTCGCATAATGGAGATATCAAAGTACTGTAGTCGGCGAAGAAGACAAATTACAAATAGAATACATATCGCGAAGGATTCTTTTGACGTATCTTTTACCCGCTCAATCTTTACTTTGTCAGACGATACGGTCAGTATAAATCGCCTTACCAACTTGACGGCCATATAAACGGCCATTGAAAGTTAAAATGATATGCCTAAATCCAAATACCAACACGTTAGGCCTAGCAGGCGGCTAAATAATTACGAAACTTAAGCCATTCCATATCGGCAGTATGATTTTAATGGACATTGTCCGTAGTGGTAGCGTATTGGATTTAAACATTCGGTCTTAAATAACTGCGCGCCAGCCAAAAACGCCTCTAGAAAACAAGATATTGAAAATCAAGTCTCGTTATCATCGATTGGTGAATAACTAAACGAAAATCTATTTAAATGTAATCTGTTTTGCTGTCGTCTGCCCGGTTAATTTTATTCCAAATAAATATGAAAAACGTCACTTGCAATTTTGTGTAATTAACTCTACACTATGGTTTATCATTATTTAAATATCTGTCTTGTCGGTTTAAATGTTTAAAATAAAAGTGTGTCGATGTCGATCTATGCTCCACGGGATGGTTTGAGCATACACTAGTACTGCCCCCTCCCCATACTTAATAAAGCAAACTGAATTTTCCCCAAGTTCGAATCCTAGTAGCGCGATTTTTTTTCTCATTATTTTCAGTTGTAATTAAACGAACCACTTATTCCTTATTAGTCTATTTTTAGTCATCTATGTTACGTGATTACGTCATGAAAACCATAGCAACATCTTAAAGCAATATTGTCAGAATTAATTTACATAGATTAATTTGCATAAATTAATTTGCATCGATATAATTCATAACTATAATAATTTCCCGAATAATGAATCAGTATCTCATCGTGATAAAATTAATTGCTTTTTAATATAAAAAAAAACATGAATTTATAACTGGATTATTACCACTGGTTGTGTTAAAATTATTGTATGTATATGCTTTTAATCTTCAACACCCTGAGGGAGTAAACCATTTCGAAGATTGGAAAGAAATAATGAATAATGTTGAGCGAGCAATGATTCAATGATGAAACATGAAAATAAGTGGTTAATAATAGGGAGGATAATACAAAATTGTTGTATGTATTGTTATTGTTATATGTATTCATATTCGACCACTGTTATTAGGCCTTTTATTTATCTATTTGTTTAATTGTAATATAAAAACATATTTTTTTACAGACTTGTGTATTCCATCCTGCCACCATCTGTTGCTAACGAGCTCCGGCACCGTAGGCCCGTACCTGCGCGCAAGTACGAATGGGTGACGCTCATGTTTAGCGGTATCTCCGGGTTCAGTGACTTTTGCCGCCAGTACTCGCACTACCCCCTGACCATCGTCCGCACTCTGAACGACATCTACACGTCGTTTGACACGATCCTGGGACGCTATGCTAATATCTTCAAGGCAAGTAAATGAGTTTTATAAGCCCATACCGGTATATAGTCATGCTATGCCTATATTTATGATGTGATGTCACCATGATCATTATTAACACATTGCATGTCACATGTTTTGTCAAATAAAATACGATAGTCTCGACTTGGCTTAATTAATGTTAATTAATTAATGTTTTTGTCAAATAAAATGTGATAGTGTGAACAAGACTTAATGCATGTGTTCGTGCATTCGGAGCTAACGACTCACAAAATGTCAGATATACTTACGTCATATTACCAAAATAACTGTTTAATTACCTATTAGGCTAAGCTACAGTTTTGCCACCACTATTATATCCACAATAGCACTTATTCGTATTGCCATAATCATCATTAACTTCTATAACATGTATATAGCCTACTATCATTATGGTACTTTCGTAATTAAACAAAATTGTTATTACGATTTTCAATGGCATATTTTGCGTTTTAGGTCGAAACTGTCGGCGACAAATATATGGCCGTTAGCGGCCTACCAGAGCCATGTTCTGAGCATGCGCGATGTATCGCTAACCTCGCTTTGGATGTGATGGAAAGCTCGAAGTCCGTGAAAGTGGACGGCAAAAATATTACGGTAGGCACTATGTTGATGTTCATGGGCGGATTTACAGGGCCGGGCCGCCCACTCCCTTTTAGAAAGAGGATATATTTTTCGAGAGTCTAGAACATTGAAATTTCACGGGGCATGCCACCCGACCCGACCCCTTAGGGTACTGTTATCTCGATAGGCTCCACTTTTGGTCCCCCTTCCGACCTCCCCTTTTAAACATCTGGATCCGCCCCTGATATTAATATTTTGTGTTCCAGTTATGTGTTTCAGTGACTGTGGAGATCGTGGTGACCACGACGACGATAATGATAGTGGTGATATAGATAATGATGATGATGATGATGATGATGATGATGATGATGATGATGATGATGATGATGATGATGATGATGATAGTTGTGATAGCGATGGTGACAGTGACGGAGGTGGCAGCGGATTTGGAGGTAGGCATGATTTGGAGGTAGCCATGCCAAACGATGGACACGATTAAGACGAATATTAAGGATAACGAGTTCCGAGGATGATGATGATGATGATGATGATGATAATGATGATGATGATGATGATGATGGTGTTTAGGATGGTTGGTGAGGATGACAGGAACCCGTCCAGCAAATGAATACCACGTGGCATCCTCAGAACAGGCACGACACGCTTAATAAAAAGTACACGAAATAATTATGCTCGCAAACATTATGCATTGCTATAAAAATGTGTAATAATAATAATAAATAATTCGTAATATAAATTATCGTTTATCCGTTATATAGAATTGCATTAAAATGGTGCATTATAAACTACAGATTTTCTTTTTATCATAAAATTCTGTTGCCAATTACTAATAGGCCTATTGTATTACCATAGTGTGTCGTCTTCATTTTGATTAATTTGTGTACGATATGCCTTTTTTTTCCCTTTTTTTTGTACCCTATCTTCTGGCAATTGACCTTGTAAGAGTAATTCCGGTGGAGGAATGATGTGATTCCATGCTTAAATAAGACTTGTCTCAGAAAGAACTAAATATTCAACAATCTGTTACTTGTACAATTATTCAAGTGAATCACCAACACAGAAGGCTGCTAGATATGGCCTGCCCTAGAAAGTTCACTAAAAAGTAAACAGCCTGTTACTCGTGCAGTTATCCAGGTGAATTGCCAACACAGAAAGTGTGGATGAGTTAAAAGTAGCCTAACAAACAATATGAAGCAGAAAGACACAAGCTCCCGCTGGGGGCCTATTTTTTTAACGGACGCAGATGAGTTGACAAACGTATACGGAGCCATCTGTCTGTACATTTCATGTTACCTTGTTGAAAATACCTCAATAATATTTTCCAAACATAATTTAATTACTAAAAGTGTTAAATTCAATCGAGATATGAGGCGTCGTTGCATAATTCATGAGGGAATTCCACTTCAATTATATCGTGTCTATATCTAGTTACCGGTATATGTGTAGTGATCAGTTTTTGGCGATGTTGACGCATTGGTAATAATGGCTGGTTGACTGCTTGGTTGATGACTAATTGATTGACTGATTGGATTGATTGATTAATTGATTGATTGATTGCTGATAAATGTATTTGTTGACTGAACGATGGCATGAGTTTCAAATTACAATATAACTTTTAGAAGAAGTAAAACACCACAACATTTAAATTGAAGAAAGAACAATAACGGAGTAGAGGGGGGTAAATGGAGGAGAGGCATGGATTGATAAAGGGAGGGAAGATAAATGGATGGATGCTCCTATACAAATATTCCCTGTATACTTGAAGCTATTTTTGTAAATAATTTCAAATAAGTAATACATTGTAGTACAGTTACACAATCTGCTATCAGTCCACATAATGTATCCTATGTCAAAAACTTCCTTTGTGTATGTATAGCGCATCGAAATGGAATTTACAAGTCTTGCACGTAATTTGACGGCAAACATGTTTGTTTTGCCAAAGTATTGAACATAGCGAAACACTAAAACACTTGATTAGCGTAGACATACCTCAAGACAGCCATTATTTGTATAGCTTATGCTGGGTTATTAGTTAAATCGTATTGTACAAGTTTGATATGTAATTCCATCTCGACTGCATGATACAATCAGTGTTAACGAAAACACGGCGTGCACTTTCATACCGCGTCTCGGAATTGATTTCGCCACATCATTAAATCCGAAATCAAAATAGTGCCTAGGTGTTATTTCTACGGTGGTTGGTAGCCCGTATATGGAAAAAAAAATGTTTCGTGCTGGTTCTGAAATGTCGGCCATGTTTTACATTTTACATCAACCGCCCCCTTCCCCATTCTCCATTAGAACATTCATGTCGCTTTTCGACGACATTAAGCTAGTTTTGTCTGCTGTCGTGAAATACTGCATATATCACGTTTAATTGATAATTTCTGAAGACATTTCGGTGCTTTCCAAACGATGTGCCGGACGGTATGTTCCTTTATCAAACCATGAATTCTCGTTAGTGATTCACTTTATGATCGATCTCCTCCAAATACATGTGTGATATCGATATTAACTCTCATTTCAATGGTTTAACACGATTAGGAAAACGACTTCTGGAAGTACGAGTAGTCACATACAATGTACCTTTTTACTATCAGATATAATTGAACTTTGCCCTTGATGTGGAACTCGTTTAATTAGAGTAGGCCTATATTAAAGCGGGCGTTTACATCGTTGCGCGTATATTTTAAGGATCAATGCACGCGTCTAAATATACATTTGGATACGCGCTTGAATCACAGTCAATACCAAGTTAGGAACTTCAGTATGTTTGAATTTTCAATATGGATAGATGAACGTTTGGTTAATTGTGATACGAACGCATGTAGTTGCTACTTTATTTTGATTACTTTGACAACCTCTAACAATTCCAAACGTGTAAAACGAATATTAACATGATTAATTACGAGGGTAGGCCTACTAATGAAAATCCATATTGCTAATTGCAATGTAATTATATTTTAATGTGAATTGGTATAATTAGGAAATATGATAGTAATGAATGTTAAACTTTATTAATGGCAAATTAATTAATCACGTCCTGAAGTTTAGTGAACACATTTTATTGTTCCGAGTTAGTAACATGTATTATGAATACAATTAATGACAATCTAAGTGAGGGCAGCAGTGAGAATGAAATATTCGAAGTTAAGATGCTGTAGACAAGTAGTTTTGCACAGATGAAAGTCCTTGGTTTACGGGCATGTTCCCGGATCAACAGTATCGCAATACAATTATACTTGACAAATATTACTGTTGTTAATACTATTATTGTTTCCATTATTGTTTATTTGTGCGTGTCCTATTCATAAATATATAGGCCTAGCAAATTGCCCCTTTTTAAACATCATCTCCTTTCACAATTTATTGATTCAGTGTACTATCAGCGCCCATTATCCGCTAACAAAACATACATTACAATGCAATACATTATTTACAGTTGTTTACAACTATATACAGGAGAGGTATGGTTTGTCTCTCTTATACGGTGAGTTAATATTGGCCTACATATTGCGTACCCGTTGCTTTATAAGATAAAGCGGTGGCTGTGGAAGGGTCAATAACAAGAGCCGGTACGTCTGTGTATTGGTCATAACATAACTTTCTCAATATTCACAGCATGATTTACAGTATCTCACATTCCACTATGAATTTTGTAGACGAATTTCCTTAATAATACCGTACCGTACGCATAATAGCTTTGTCTATCTTCAATTAAGTGCGTAAAAGTTGGTAAGCTCTTTGTGCGCAGGCCGTTGCATTAGCTTTTATATAGATATGTTAGCGCCTTATCCAGGCAACGCTAATACATTTCGAAGTAGAAAGCTGATACGAGAACTAAAGAGTACATGGCTAACATGATGCTGAATGTCACACGAATCTAACGC